>NC_092242.1:66173519-66218519 GCF_036320965.1 Panulirus ornatus
TTACTGTTCGCCATTTCCCACGTTAGCGAGGTAGCGTTAAGAACAGAGGACTGGGCCTTTTTTGGAATATCCTCACCTGGCTCCCTCTGTTCCTTCTTTTGGAAAATTAAAAAAAAAGGGGGAGGGGAGGATTTCCAGCCCCCCGCTCCCTCCCCGTTTAGTCGCCTTCTACGACACGCTGGGAATACGTGGGAAGTATTCTTAATCCCCTATCCCCAGGGATGATATATATATATATATATATATATATATATATATATATATATATATATATATATATATATATATATATATATATATAAGGGAGTATAGAGGTTTACAATGCGTAGTAGCTTGTCGGCAACGATACATCTCAGTGGGTCTCCGAGAAACCTTTTTTGTGGCAAAAGTAAAGTAAGAAGGAGATATCCCTTGTGACGCAGGAGAACCAACACTGTCCACGTATCCCCTGTGTGTCGTAGGAGCCGACTGAGACGGGCGAGAGCTGGGAGGCTGGGAGAGACTCCTTATTTCTTATCTATACTTTTATCCCTTTTCCCTGAGATGGAACAGGGGCAGGAGCCAAGGGAGGATTTTCTTACCTAATGGTTCAGTTCCCTGTTCCTGGTGCTACCTCGTTAAGCCGAGAGACGAGAGAGAGAGAAAAAAAAAAGTGTGTAAAGGAAATGAAAAGTCGTTTAAAATTCTTTAATCTAAAGGGGGTTAGGAAGGGGGGAGAGGGGGACCCTCGTTCCTGTGCTGTAGGTAAAGTTTACATTACACTTTTATAAACTTTCTTATCAACATTCCTTCATTCTCTCTCTCTCTCTCTCTCTCTCTCTCTCTCTCTCTCTCTCTCTCTCTCTCTCTCTCTCTCTCTCTCTCTCTCTCTCTCTCATTCTCTTACACTCAGGTATGTTGGCATCAGAACGCAATTCTCTCACATTGGATGATGATAATGTTGCCACACCCTTCTTCATTCACGGAATGAGACATTTATTTCGTCTTCTTCAACGTTATTTTCCACACATATTTGTCTTTACTTCGATCACCTCATATTTCTCCTTCTTTCGGCCCATTTTCTTCCATAGATTTGCTCCATTATCAGTGGAGTGCGAAGACCTGGGGGAAATAGACAGAATTTTGGGTAGACAGATGAGTAGATAGGTAAAAAAAAAAAGAAAGTGAAAGATAGCAACTAAAAGACAAAGAAGTGGAGAGAGAAGAGAAGAGGAAAGAGAGATAGATAGATAGATAGATAGAGAGAGAGAGAGAAGAGAGAGAGAGAGAGAGAGAGAGAGAGAGAGAGAGAGAGAGAGAGAGAGAGAGCTCCTATTGCTATGCATTCCAGATGAGACTTAATGAAAAGAATATATGTATATACATAATCTTCTTATTCGCTGTTGATATCAGACGACTTATTTCCCCCCTCCCCAATGTGTCGAGTCTCCCCACTCGAATCCCAGCTCAGATCCCGGTTGGCCGTGAGTACAAAAGCTTCAATTCAGACGTTTAAAGTGAGAGTTAATTAATTCCTCATTCGCCCGAAAGGTTCATTAACTCTTAATAAACCTACAGTGATGAATGGCGAAGGGCGAGATAAGCTTGTGAATCATTAACGTCAAATTATTAGCCAGTTTTTTTTTTTGTTAATGTTGGAGGAAAGAGAGAGAGTAGTGGGTCTGCATGATGCGTCAGCTGTAGCCTGATGCACTGCATGAATTGACTGACTGCTCCTGTTGACGCGTCAGGAGGCCTCCCACTGACGTCGAATCATTAGCAGAGTGGATGTTAAACCGTCCATGGATGACCCAATTATATATACTTTCGTAATCGAGATCTTTTTTTTTTTCTTTTACTCAATCAGTTCCAGTGATTCTGACGCTTCCAAATGTCTACTGTGTGTGTGTTTGTGTGTGTGTGTGTGTGTCTGTGTGTCTGCGTGTGTCTGTGTCGTGCACCGCTGTTTTGCGTTCGGGCTTAGAATTCATCTACTGCAGGAACCTCATTTCGGATTCATTGTTCTCCCCATTTTTCCAATCCTCTGGGAGACGAGGGACCAACGGAAATGCTACAAAAAAAAGACCAGAGTAGGAGCAATATTGACGAAGACCCAAGTCCAATAGTGAATAACGACACAGCCTTCTTTCCCAAGACACGTACATTGTAATAACCTTCACTTGGGAGGTGGCCGGACCACTGACTAGGACGTATGGTAGTATCCCGTCTCTCTCTCTCTCTCTCTCTCTCTCTCTCTCTCTCTCTCTCTCTCTCTCTCTCTCTCTCTCTCTCTCTCTCTCTCTGAGGGACCTTATGTAGACCTCCTGTGGGAGGTATAGAGTGTCACATCACACCCACACTCCCAAGGGCACCACAGAATCACCTTCCTCTTGATGGGTAAGTAGATGGAAGGGAGGTACCGTCATTGAGAATCAAGTCCGTTTTCCTTCTTTCTCTCTTTTTTTCTCTTGCTTTTTTTTCTGAAGGCGTGGCAGTGAAGGAAGTGGATTTAATTAGGATTACTTATGGTATGTTCGTCTTTTATGTTATTTGATTTTTACGCTGTGTATCTTGCTGGGGTGAGGGAAGGGGGGAGGATAATTTACAACTGTGTAAAATTTCATGTAAATGATCTTTACAAAATGACAGTGTTTGTTAGTATTTTACAATGACTTTACATATACATATATATATATATATATATATATATATATATATATATATATATATATATATATATATATATATATATATACACGATCTTAATATCAAAACATGTTATATTTTGTGATATACAACATCATTTGCCACCAGAGTCATTCACTTACCATAACTTTACGTGAAATATTCCTGTTTGGTAAACAACAGTTCTGATTCCGAGAGGCAGAGCAGTCTTAACAATAGACAAACACAAGAGGAAAGTGAAGAAGAAAAAAAAAAAGAGAAGCGAAAGTCGAGTTTCCAGCAGTTCTGCGTCCTGTCAAAAGAGGACATTGTTTTCACTAAGAAAATGGTTCCTTGTATTTTTCGTCGCTCTGGAGCAGCAGATTTGGTCGTAAAGAATAGAAAGATATTGTCTCAAGACGTACAAAAAAGAACTGCTTTAAGCTGTCTTTGGAAAAGAATATATATATATATATATATATATATATATATATATATATATATATATATATATATATATGTATATATATATATATATATATATATATATATATATATATATATATATATATAGAGAGAGAGAGAGAGAGAGAGAGAGAGAGATGTAATAACTACATCGTAGGTACTTGACTTGATGATGCTGTAAGTATGAACCACGAGGGATGATGAACACCTGGGCTAGCTCCGGGCCGACAGCTTCGCTCGGGATTTGAACTCAGGCGAACCTGATCCCCAGACGAGACCGTTCGTGATTCATGGTCAGCAACGCTATTCATTATTCACAATTAACACGTTGGTTTCAGCAACAATATACCCCTAATCCTTGACCCCCACATAAAAGATGTTATATTCATACAGATTTTTGACCCGAACTTTTCCCTCCTGTTCGTAACACAATGGACGCTAATTATACATCTTTCCAACAAAAATGACTTTATTTTCTGATGTCGTCTCATGTAAAATCTAATTATGCTTTGCTTTTCTTCTTGCAAAGAGTTTAATGGCCCAAACTTGTACAGTATTACCAGCTTCCCAACTTCAAGTGTCCAACTTGATCTTACAAGAGTCACTATCAGAGAAGGGATCTCTGTAATCGATTTAGTTTGTAAAGGCTTCAGAGGTTTGCTACCTCTTCAGGGTAGATGTCAGAAATGATTCAGTTAAATATATATATATTTATTTTATTTATTTTATTATACTTTGTCGCTGTCTCCCGCGTTTGCGAGGTAGCGCAAGGAAACAGACGAAAGAAATGGCCCAACCCCCCCCCATACACATGTATATACATACGTCCACACACGCAAATATACATACCTACACAGCTTTCCATGGCTTACCCCAGACGCTTCACATGCCTTGATTCAATCCACTGACAGCACGTCAACCCCGGTATACCACATCGCTCCAATTCACTCTATTCCTTGCCCTCCTTTCACCCTCCTGCATGTTCAGGCCCCGATCACACAAAATCTTTTTCACTCCATCTTTCCACCTCCAATTTGGTCTCCCTCTTCTCCTTGTTCCCTCCACCTCCGACACATATATACTCTTGGTCAATCTTTCCTCACTCATCCTCTCCATGTGCCCAAACCACTTCAAAACACCCTCTTCTGCTCTCTCAACCACGCTCTTTTTATTTCCACACATCTCTCTTACCCTTACGTTACTCACTCGATCAAACCACCTCACACCACACATTGTCCTCAAACATCTCATTTCCAGCACATCCATCCTCCGGCGCACAACTCTATCCATAGCCCACGCCTCGCAACCATACAACATTGTTGGAACCACTATTCCTTCAAACATACCCATTTTTGCTTTCCGAGATAATGTTCTCGACTTCCACACATTCTTCAAGGCCCCCAGAATTTTCGCCCCCTCCCCCACCCAATGATCCACTTCCGCTTCCATGGTTCCATCCGCTGCCAGATCCACTGCCAGATATCTAAAACACTTCACTTCCTCCAGTTTTTCTCCATTCAAACTCACCTCCCAATTGACTTGACCCTCAACCCTACTGTACCTAATAACCTTGCTCTTATTCACATTTACTCTTAACTTTCTTCTTCCACACACTTTACCAAACTCAGTCACCAGCTTCTGCAGTTTCTCACATGAATCAGCCACCAGCGCTGTATCATCAGCGAACAACAACTGACTCACTTCCCAAGCTCTCTCATCCCCAACAGACTTCATACTTGCCCCACTTTCCAAAACTCTTGCATTTACCTCCCTAACAACCCCATCCATAAACAAATTAAACAACCATGGAGACATCACACACCCCTGCCGCAAACCTACATTCACTGAGAACCAATCACTTTCCTCTCTTCCTACACGTACACATGCCTTACATCCTCGATAAAAACTTTTCACTGCTTCTAACAACTTTCCTCCCACACCATATATTCTTAATACCTTCCACAGAGCATCTCTATCAACTCTATCATATGCCTTCTCCAGATCCATAAATGCTACATACAAATCCATTTGCTTTTCTAAGTATTTCTCACATACATTCTTCAAAGCAAACACCTGATCCACACATCCTCTACCACTTCTGAAACCACACTGCCCTTCCCCAATCTGATGCTCTGTACATGCCTTCACCCTCTCAATCAATACCCTCCCATATAATTTACCAGGAATACTCAACAAACTTATACCTCTGTAATTTGAGCACTCACTCTTATCCCCTTTGCCTTTGTACAATGGCACTATGCACGCATTCCGCCAATCCTCAGGCACCTCACCATGAGTCATACATGCATTAAATAACCTTACCAACCAGTCGACAATACAGTCACCCCCTTTTTTAATAAATTCCACTGCAATATCATCCAAACCTGCTGCCTTGCCGGCTTTCATCTTCCGCAAAGCTTTCACTACCTCTTCTCTGTTTACCAAATCATTTTCCCTAACCCTCTCACTTTGCACACCACCTCGACCCAAACACCCTATATCTGCCACTCTATCATCAAACACATTCAACAAACCTTCAAAATACTCACTCCATCTCCTTCTCACATCACCACTACTTGTTATCACCTCCCCATTTGCGCCCTTCACTGAAGTTCCCATTTGCTCCCTTGTCTTACGCACTTTATTTACCTCCTTCCAGAACATCTTTTTATTCTCCCTAAAATTTAATGATACTCTCTCACCCCAACTCTCATTTGCCCTTTTTTTCACCTCTTGCACCTTTCTCTTGACCTCCTGTCTCTTTCTTTTATACATCTCCCACTCAATTGCATTTTTTCCCTGCAAAAATCGTCCAAATGCCTCTCTCTTCTCTTTCACTAATACTCTTACTTCTTCATCCCACCACTCACTACCCTTTCTAATCAACCCACCTCCCACTCTTCTCATGCCACAAGCATCTTTTGCGCAATCCATCACTGATTCCCTAAATACATCCCATTCCTCCCCCACTCCCCTTACTTCCATTGTTCTCACCTTTTTCCATTCTGTACTCAGTCTCTCCTGGTACTTCCTCACACAGGTCTCCTTCTCAAGCTCACTTACTCTCACCACCCTCTTCACCCCAACATTCACTCTTCTTTTCTGAAAACCCATACAAATCTTCACCTTAGCCCCCACAAGATAATGATCAGACATCCCTCCAGTTGCACCTCTCAGCACATTAACATCCAAAAGTCTCTCTTTCGAACGCCTGTCAATTAACACGTAATCCAATAACGCTCTCTGGCCATCTCTCCTACTTACATAAGTATACTTATGTATATCTCGCTTTTTAAACCAGGTATTCCCAATCATCAGTCCTTTTTCAGCACATAAATCTACAAGCTCTTCACCATTTCCATTTACAACACTGAACACCCCATGTATACCAATTATTCCCTCAACTGCCACATTACTCACCTTTGCATTCAAATCACCCATCACTATAACCCGGTCTCGTGCATCAAAACCACTAACACACTCATTCAGCTGCTCCCAAAACACTTGCCTCTCTTGATCTTTCTTCTCATGCCCAGGTGCATATGCACCAATAATCACCCACCTCCCTCCATCAACTTTCAGTTTTACCCATATTAATCGAGAATTTACTTTCTCACACTCTATCACATACTCCCACAACTCCTGTTTCAGGAGTATTGCTACTCCTTCCCTTGCTCTTGTCCTCTCACTAACCCCTGACTTTACTCCCCAGACATTCCCAAACCACTCTTCCCCTTTACCCTTGAGCTTCGTTTCACTCAGAGCCAAAACATCCAGGTTCCTTTCCTCAAACATACTACCTATCTCTCCTTTTTTCACATCTTGGTTACATCCACACACATTTAGGCACCCCACTCTGAGCCTTCGAGGAGGATGAGCACTCCCCGCGTGACTCCTTCTTCTGTTCCCCATTTTAGAAAGTTAATACAAGGAGGGGAGGATTTCTGGCCCCCCGCTCCCGTCCCCTCTAGTCGCTTTCTACGACACGCGAGGAATACGTGGGAAGTATTCTTTCACCCCTATCCCCAGGGATAATATACATATATATATACATATACACATACACACACATACACATACATACGCACATATACACACACACACACATACATATATATACATATGAAAAATGTAAGAAACAATTTAGAAAACTGAAACTTCTAGCTTGAAATGAATGAAAAAAAAAAAAAATGAATGTCACATAATGGTTCAACCTCTGGCTATGGAAAAAAGGAAATGTATAATTTATTTACACAAACGTCAATAGCAGTTCTCATCAATTTAACCACTGTATGAATAAGCTTCAATGTCTAAGCTACATTTTTCTCCAATTTCACTATTTTCCTTCACATTTTCAATTGTGTCTGAAGGTTCTACTCAAGAGTGATTGTTTTTCCAGTAAGGGTCTTCACATCTTGGTTACATCCACACACATTTAGGCACCCCACTCTGAGCCTTCGAGGATTTTTCGCATTTTTCTCAGAAAAATAGATTACCTTTAATAATTCATTATAAGAAGTAATTTTCATGCTGAATACAAATCTGGTGTTAAAATGACCTTTACTCGTCTTTATGACACTCAATTTAGCTGTTGAAAGAAGTCAATTTTTAAATATTTCTGTTCCTTTGCATCCTATTTAGTCTGTTCTGATGGGTGACTGACAGCATCATGATATATTTTCCAAGATTATTTCAAGTATGGAAGTGTTTGAATATCTTAACTGTCAATTTTGAAACAAAAAGTTTTTTGAGCAAAAAAATACCCTTGGATTTTTTGCATTTTTCTCAGAAATATAGATTTCCTTCAAAAAATCATTATAAGAAGTATTTTTCATGCTGAATACAAATCTGGTGTTAAAATGACCTTTACTCGTCTTTATGACACTCAATTTAGCTGTTGAATGAAGTCAATTTTTTAAATATTTCTGTTCCTTTGCATCCTATTTAGTCTGTTCTCATGGGTGACTGACAGCGTCATGATACATTTTCCAAGATAATTTCAAGTATAGAAGTGTTTGAATATCTTAACTTTCAATTTTGAAACAAAACGTTTTTTGAGCTAAAAAGTAGCCTGAACTATCACCTTGGATTTTTCGCATTTTTCTCAGAAAAATAGATTTTCTTTAACAATTCATTATAAGAAGTATTTTTCATGCTGAAAACAAATCTGGTGTTAAAATGAAGTTTAGACGTCTTTATGACCTTCAATTTAGCAGTTAAATGAAGTCATTTTTTTAAATGTTTCTGTTCCTTTGCATCGTATTTACTCTGTACATATGGGTGACTGACATTATCATGATGTATTTTCCAAGATTATTTCAAGTATGGAAGTGTTTGAATATCTGATTTTTCAATTTTGAAACAAAAAGTTTTTTGAGCAAAAAAATACCCTGAACTATTACCTTGGATTTTTTGCATTTTTCTCAGAAATATAGATTTCCTTTAAAAAATCATTATAAGAAGTATTTTTCATGCTGAATACAAATCTGGTGTTAAAATGACCTTTACTCGTCTTTATGACACTCAATTCAGTTTTTGAATGAAGTCAATTTTTAAATATTTCTGTTCCTTTGCATCCTATTTAGTCTGGTCTCATGGGTGACTGACAGCATTATCATACATTTTCCAAGAAAATTTCAAGTATAGAAGTGTTTGAATATCTTAACTTTCAATTTTGAAACAAAAAGGTTTTTGGGCTAAAAAGTAGCCTGAACTATTACCTTGGATTTTTCGCATTTTTCTCAGAAAAATAGATTTCCTTTAAAAATTCATTATAAGAAGTATTTTTCATGCTGAAAACAAATCTGGTGTTAAAATGAGGTTTAGTCGTCTTTATGACCTTCAATTTACCAGTTAAATGAAGTCATTTTTTTAAATATTTCTGTTCCTTTGCATCGTATTTACTCTGTACATATGGGTGACTGACGTTATCATGATGTATTTTCCAAGATTATTTCAAGTATGGAAGTGTTTGAATATCTGATTTTTCAATTTTGAAACAAAAAGTTTTTTGAGCCAAAAAATACCCTGAACTATTACCTTGGATTTTTTGCATTTCTCTCAGAAAAATAGATTTCCTTTAAAGATTCATTATAAGAAGTATTTTTCATGCTGATTACAAATCTGGTGTTAAAATGACCTTTACTCGCCTTTATGACACTCAATTTCGCTGTTGAATGAAGTCAATTTTTAAATATTTCCTTTCCTTTGCATCCTATTTAGTCTGTTCTCAAGGGTGACTGACAGCAACATGATATATTTTCCAAGATTATTTTAAGTATAGAAGTGTTTGAATAACTTAACTGTCAATTTTCAAACAAAAAGTTTTTTGAGCAAAAAAATACCCTGAACTATTACCTTGGATTTTTCGCATTTTTTTCAGAAAATAGATTTCCTTTAAAAATTCATTATAAGAAGTATTTTTCATGCTGAAAACAAATCTGGTGTTAAAATGAGGTTTAGTCGTCTTTATGACCTTCAATTTACCAGTTAAATGAAGTCATTTTTTTAAATATTTCTGTTCCTTTGCATCGTATTTACTCTGTACATATGGGTGACTGACGTTATAATGATTTATTTTCCAAAATTATTTCAAGTATGGAAGTGTTTGAATATCTGATTTTTCAATTTTGAAACAAAAAGTCTTTTTGAGCAAAAAAATACCCTGAACTATTACCTTGGATTTTTCGCATTTTTCTCAGAAAAATAGATTTCCTTTAAAAATTCATTGTAAGAAGTATTTTTCATGCTGAATACAAATCTTGTGTTAAAATGACCTTTACTCGTCTTTATGACACTCAATTTAGCTGTTGAATGAAGTCAATTTTTAAATATTTCTGTTCCTTTGCATCCTATTTAGTCAGTTCTCATGGGTGACTGACAACATTATGATACATTTTCCAAGATAATTTCAAGTATAGAAGTGTTTGAATATCTTAACTTTCAATTTTGAAATAAAAAGTTTTTTGGGCTAAAAAGTAGCCTGAACTATTACCTTCAATTTTTCGCATTTTTCTCAGAAAAATAGATTTCCTTTAAAAATTCATTATAAGAAGTATTTTTCATGCTGAAAACAAATCTGGTGTTAAAATGAAGTTTAGAGGTATTTATGACCTTCAATTTAACAGTTAAATGAAGTCATTTTTTTAAATATTTCTGTTCCTTTGCATCGTATTTACTCTGTACATATGGGTGACTGACGTTATCATGATTTATTTTCCAAGATTATTTCAAGTATGGAAGTGTTTGAATATTTGATTTCTCAATTTTGAAACAAAAAGTTTTTTGAGCCAAAAAATACCCTGAACTATTACCTTGGATTTTTTGCATTTTTCTCAGAAAAATAGATTTCCTTTAAAGATTCATTATAAGAAGTATTTTTCATGCTGAATACAAATCTGGTGTTAAAATGACCTTTACTCGCCTTTATGACACTCAATTTCGCTGTTGAATGAAGTCAATTTTTAAATATTTCCTTTCCTTTGCATCCTATTTAGTCTGTTCTCAAGGGTGACTGACAGCAACATGATATATTTTCCAAGATTATTTTAAGTATAGAAGTGTTTGAATAACTTAACTGTCAATTTTGAAACAAAAAGTTTTTTGAGCAAAAAAATACCCTGAACTATTACCTTGGATTTTTCGCATTTTTCTCAGAAAAATAGATTTCCTTTAAAAATTCATTATAAGAAGTATTTTTCATGCTGAAAACAAATCTGGTGTTAAAATGAGGTTTAGTCGTCTTTATGACCTTCAATTTACCAGTTAAATGAAGTCATTTTTTTAAATATTTCTGTTCCTTTGCATCGTATTTACTCTGTACATATGGGTGACTGACGTTATAATGATTTATTTTCCAAAATTATTTCAAGTATGGAAGTGTTTGAATATCTGATTTTTCAATTTTGAAACAAAAAGTTTTTTGAGCCAAAAAATACCCTGAACTATTACCTTGGATTTTTCGCATTTTTCTCAGAAAAATAGATTTCCTTTAAAAATTCATTGTAAGAAGTATTTTTCATGCTGAATACAAATCTTGTGTTAAAATGACCTTTACTCGTCTTTATGACACTCAATTTAGCTGTTGAATGAAGTCAATTTTTAAATATTTCCTTTCCTTTGCATCCTATTTAGTCTGTTCTCATGGGTGATTGACAGCATCATGATATATTTTCCAAGATTATTTCAAGTATAGAAGTGTTTGAATAACTTAACTGTCAATTTTGAAACAAAAAGTTTTTTGAGCAAAAAAATACCCTGAACTATTACCTTGGATTTTTCGCATTTTTCTCAGAAAAATAGATTTCCTTTAAAAATTCATTATAAGAAGTATTTTTCATGCTGAAAACAAATCTGGTGTTAAAATGAGGTTTAGTCGTCTTTATGACCTTCAATTTACCAGTTAAATGAAGTCATTTTTTTAAATATTTCTGTTACTTTGCATCGTATTTACTCTGTACATATGGGTGACTGACGTTATAATGATTTATTTTCCAAAATTATTTCAAGTATGGAAGTGTTTGAATATCTGAGTTTTCAATTTTGAAACAAAAAGTTTTTTGAGCCAAAAAATACCCTGAACTATTACCTTGGATTTTTTGCATTTTTCTCAGAAAAATAGATTTCCTTTAAAGATTCATTATAAGAAGTATTTTTCATGCTGAATACAAATCTGGTGTTTAAATGACCTTTACTCGTCTTTATGACACTCAATTCATTTGTTGAATGAAGTCAATTTTTAAATATTTCTTTTCCTTTGCATCCTATTTAGTCTGTTCTCATGGGTGACTGACAGCATCATGATATATTTTCCAAGATAATTTCAAGTATAGAAGTGTTTGAATAACTTAACTGTCAATTTTGAAACAAAAAGTTTTTTGAGCAAAAAAATACCCTGAACTATTACCTTGGATTTTTCGCATTTTTCTCAGAAAAATAGATTTCCTTTAAAAATTCATTATAAGAAGTATTTTTCATGCTGAAAACAAATCTGGTGTTAAAATGAGGTTTAGTCGTCTTTATGACCTTCAATTTAGCAGTTAAATGAAGTCATTTTTTTAAATATTTCTGTTCCTTTGCATCGTATTTACTCTGTACATATGGGTGACTGACGTTATAATGATTTATTTTCCAAGATTATTTCAAGTATGGAAGTGTTTGAATATCTGATTTTTCAGTTTTGAAAAATTCATTATAAGAAGTACTTTTCATGCTGAATACAAATCTGGTGTTAAAATGACGTTTACTCGTCTTTATGACCCTCAATTTTCCTGTTAAATGAAGTCAATTTTTAAATATTTCTGTTCCTTTGCATCGTTTTGACTCTGTACATATGGGTGACTGACAGCATTATGATACATTTTCCAAGATAATTTCAAGTATAGAAGTGTTTGAATATCTTATCTTTCAATTTTAAAACAAAAAGTTTTTTGAGCAAAAAAATACCCTGAACTATTATTACCTTCAATTTTTCGCATTTTTCTCAAAAAAATAGATTTCCTTTAAAAATTCTTTATAAGAAGTATTTTTCATGCTGAGTACAAATCTGGTGTTAAAATGACCTTTACTCGTCTTTATGACACTCAATTTAGCTGTTGAATGAAGTCAGTTTTTAAATATTTCTGTTCCTTTGCATCCTATTTAGTCTGTTCTCTTGGGTGACTGACAGCATCATGATATATTTACCAAGATTTTTTCAAGTATAGAAGTGCTTGAATATCATAACTCTCAATTTTGAAACAAAAGTTTTTTGAGCAAAAAAATACCCTGAACTATTACCTTGGATTTTTCGCATTTTTCTCAGAAAAATATATTTCCTTTAAAAATTCATTATAAGAAGTATTTTTCATGCTGAAAACAAATCTTGTGTTAAAATGAGGTTTAGTCGTCTTTATGACCTTCAATTTTGCAGTTAAATGAAGTAATTTTTTTAAATATTTCTGTTCCTTTGCATCATATTTACTCTGTACGTATGGGTGACTGACGTTATCATGATGTATTTTCCAAGATTATTTCAAGTATGGAAGTGTTTGAATATCTGATTTTTCAATTTTGAAACAAAAAGTTTTTTGAGCAAAAAAATACCCTGAACTATTACCTTGGATTTTTCGCATTTTTCTCAGAAAAATAGATTTCCTTTAAAAATTCATTGTAAGAAGAATTTTTCATGCTGAATACAAATCTTGTGTTAAAATGACCTTTACTCGTCTTTATGACACTCAATTTAGCTGTTGAATGAAGTCAATTTTTAAATATTTCTGTTCCTTTGCATCCTATTTAGTCAGTTCTCATGGGTGACTGACAACATTATGATACATTTTCCAAGATAATTTCAAGTATAGAAGTGTTTGAATATCTTAACTTTCAATTTTGAAATAAAAAGTTTTTTGGGCTAAAAAGTAGCCTGAACTATTACCTAACAAAAAGTTTTTTGAGCAAAAAAATACCATGAACTATTACCTTGGATTTTTCGCATTTTTTTCAGAAAATAGATTTCCTTTAAAAATTCATTATAAGAAGTATTTTTCATGCTGAAAACAAATCTGGTGTTAAAATGAGGTTTAGTCGTCTTTATGACCTTCAATTTACCAGTTAAATGAAGTCATTTTTTTAAATATCTCTGTTCCTTTGCATCGTATTTACTCTGTACATATGGGTGACTGACCGTTATAATGATTTATTTTCCAAAATTATTTCAAGTATGGAAGTGTTTGAATATCTGATTTTTCAATTTTGAAACAAAAAGTCTTTTTGAGCAAAAAAATACCCTGAACTATTACCTTGGATTTTTCGCATTTTTCTCAGAAAAATAGATTTCCTTTAAAAATTCATTATAAGAAGTACTTTTCATGCTGAATACAAATCTGGTGTTAAAATGACCTTTACTCGTCTTTATGACACTCAATTTAGCAGTTAAATGAAGTCAATTTTTAAATATTTCTTTTCCTTTGCATCCTATTTAGTCTGTTCTCATGGGTGACTGCCAGCATCATGATATATTTTCCAAGATTATTTCAAGTATAGAAGTGTTTGAATATCTGATTTTTCAGATTTGAAACAAAAAGTTTTTTGAGCAAAAAAATACCCTGAACTATTACCTTCAATTTTTCGGATTTTTCTCAGAAAAATAGATTTTCTTAAAAATTAATTATAAAAAGTATTTTCCATGCTGAATACAAAACTGGTGTTAAAATGACGTTTAGTCGTTTTTATGACACTCAATTTAGCAGTTAAATGAAGTCAATTTTTAAATATTTCTGTTCCTTTGCCTCGTAGTTACTCTGTACATATGGGTGATAGACAGCATTATGATACATTTTCCAAGATATTTTCAAGTATAGAAGTGTTTCAATATCTTAACTTTCAATTTTGAAACAAAACGTTTTTTGAGCTAAAAAGTAGCCTGAACTATTACCTTCAATTTTTCGCATTTTTCTCAGAAAAATAGATTTCCTTTAAAAAATCATTATAAGAAGTATTTTTCATGCTGGATACAAATATAGTGTTAAAATGACGTTTAGTCGTCTTTATGACCCTCAATTTAGCAGTTAAATGAAGTCAATTTTTAAATATTCCTGTTCCTTTGCATCGTATTTACTCTGTACATATGGGCGACTGATAGCATCAGGATATATTTTCCAAGATTATTTCAAGTATAGAAGTGTTTGAATATCTGATTTTTCAGTTTTGAAACAAAAAGTTTTTTTGAGCAAAAAAATACCTTCAATTTTTCGCATTTTTTTCAGAAAAATAGATTTCCTTTAAAAATTCATTATAAAAAGTATTTTTCATGCTGAATACAAATCTGTTAAAATGACCTTTTCTCGTCTTTATGACACTCAATTTAGCTGTTAAATGAAGTCAATTTTTAAATATTTCTGTTCTTTTGCATCGTATTTACTCTCTACATGTGGGTGACTGACAGCATTACGATATATTTTCCAAAATTATTTGAAGTATAGTAGTTTTTGAATATCTTAACTTTCAATTTTGAAACAAAAAGTTTTTTTGAGCTAAAAAATACCCTGAACTATTACCTTCAATTTTTCGCATTTTTCTCAGAAAAATAGATTTCCTTTAAAAATTCATTATAAAAAGTATTTTTCATGCTGAATCCAAATCAGGTGTTAAAATGACGTTTAGTCGTCTTTATAACACTCAATTTAGCTGTTAAATGAAGTCAAATTTTAAATATTTCGGTTCCTTTGCATTGTATTTGCTCTGTACATACGGGTGACTGACAGCATTATGATATATTTTCCAAGATTATTTCAGGTATAGAAGTGTTTGAATATCTTAACTCTCAATTTTGAAACAAAAAGTTTTTTGAGCAAAAAATATACCCTGATCTATTACCTTCAATTTTTCGCATTTTTCTCAGAAAAATAGATATCCTTTAAAAATTCATTATAAGAAGTATTTTTCATGCTGAAAACAAATCTGGTGTTAAAATGACCTTTACTCGTCTTTATGACCTTCAATTTAGCAGTTAAATGAAGTCATTTTTTAAATATTTCTGTTCCTTTGCATCGTATTTACTCTGTACATATGGGTGACTGACGTTATCATGATGTATTTTCCAAGATTATTTCAAGTATTGAAGTGTTTTAATATCTGATTTTTCACTTTTGAAACAAAAAGTTTTTTGAGCAAAAAAATACCCTGAACTATATTACCTTCAATTTTCTCATTTTTCTCAGAAAAATAGATTTCCTTTAAAAATTCATTATAAGAAGTATTTTTCATGCTGAATACAAATCTGGTGTTAAAATGACCTTTACTCGTCTTTATGACACTCAATTAGCTGTTGAATGAAGTGAATTTTTAAATATTTCTGTTCCTTTGCATCCTATTTAGTCTGTTCTCATGGGTGACTGACAGCATCATGATATATTTTCCAAGATTATTTCAAGTATAGAAGTGTTTGAATATCTTAACTTTCAATTTTGAAACAAAACGTTTTTTGAGCTAAAAAGTAGCCTGAACCTTCAATTTTTCGCATTTTTCTCAGAAAAATAGATTTCCTTTAAAAATTCATTATAAGAAGTATTTTTCATGCTGAAAACAAATCTGGTGTTAAAATGAGGTTTAGTCGTCTTTATGACACTTAATTTAGCTGTTGAATGAAGTCATCTTTAAATATTTCTGTTCTTTTGTTTCCTATTTAGTCTGTTCTCATGGGTGACTGACAGCATCATGATATATTTTCCAAGATTATTTCAAGTATAGAAGTGTTTGAATATCTGATTTTTCAGTTTTGAAAGAAAAAGTTTTTTGAGCAAAAAAATACCCTGAACTATTACCTTCAATTTTTCGGATTTTACTCAGAAAAATAGATTTCCTGTAAAAATTAATTATAAAAAGTATTTTCCATGCTGAATACAAAACTGTTTTAAAATGACGTTTATTTGTCTTTATGACACTCAAATTAGCAGTTAAATGAAGTCTATTTTTAAATATTTCTGTTCCTTTGCATCGTATTTACTCTGTACCTATGGGTGACAGACAGCATCATGATATATTTTCCAAGATTATTTCAAGTATAGAAGTGTTTGAATATCTGATTTTTCAGTTTTGAAACAAAAAGTTTTTTGAGCAAAAAATACCTTCAATTTTTTGCATTTTCTTAGAAAAATAGATTTCCTTTAAAAATTCATTATGAAAGTATTTTTCATGCTGAATACAAATCTGGTGTTAAAATGACCTTTTCTCTTCTTTATGACACTCAGTTTAGCTGTTGAATGAAGTCAATTTTTAAATATTTCTGTTCTTTTGCATCGTATTTACTCTCTACATATGGGTGACTGACAGCATTATGATATATTTTCCAAAATTATTTTAAGTATAGAAGTTTTTGAATATCTTAACTTTCAATTTTGAAACAAAAAATTTTTTGAGCTAAGAAATACCCTGAACTATTACCTTGAATTTTTCGCACTTTTCTCAGAAAAATAGATTTCCTTTAAAAATTCATTATAAGAAGTATTTTTCATGCTGAATACAAATCTGGAGTTAAAATGAGGTTTACTCATTACCTTTACTCATTACCTTTACTATTACCTTCCTACGATATGCTATATTATTACTCTTACGCCAGAGGATCTGTTATCTTTTCTTTGTCGTTGCTTGTTATCTTATCGGTGTGTCTTTTCATGTCTTCCTTTTCCCGTGGCCTGCTATCTCATCAGTCTCACTTTCCCCATGGCTTGTTATCTTGTCCACATCTTCAGCTTTGTATGCTGTCTTTAATCTTCAACACTGACTTATACATAATCCATCCATTTCACTCTATGCTATCTCTAGTCTCCGACACGCTATGTCATGATATTCTGCCCGCTTCCCTCTAACACTGTGGTCTGCAATCCTGCCCGCTTCCCTCTAACACTATGGTCCAGATCAAGGAGGAGTATAGTGGAGCTGTTTATTAACATGTCTAGATGCCATTGAGATGTTCCCCGCTAATTTCTTTATAGTTAGGGTTGCCAGTTTATAATTATCTATTCGGACGGTATGGGATTGGGGAGCGGTGGGTGTGTTTTTACACTCGTGGTGCCCCAGTCTCCTGAACCAGGAAACGAGGGCAATGTGGATATTCAGAGAACACCTAGAAGCCTTCCATTGTTCGCTGTAACTTGTACTATGTCGATGGTTGGTAACGTTACAAAATGCACTGCAAATCTTGACTACTGCTCCTCATTTCTCAAACATTTCCATTTGCTCGGGAGTCCCATGACGTTCAATCTTCGAGAAAAGATGAACTCTTAAGAAAATAAAATTTTTTTCTTTTTCCTTTGATATGTAAAGGTTCTTGGTTATCCTGTTGTTCAGTGCAGGGTTATCATATTTCGATATGATGGTACGGTATCTTGCCTCACAACCGGATAAGATGGTGAAATAATCATTGCACGGGTTCAGTATTACGAGAGGAGGGAAGAGAAGACAAGAGAAGAGAAGAGAAGAGAAGAGAAGAGAAGAGAGAAGAGAAGAGAAGAGAAGAGAACAGAGGAGAAGAGAAGAGAAGAGAGGAGAAGAGATGAGAAAAAATGAGAAATACTATAGAAGACAAGAGAAGAAAAAGAGAAGCGAAGAAAAGAAGAGAGGAGAGAAGGGAGAAGGGAAGAGAGAGAGAGAGAGAGAGAGAGAGAGAGAGAGAGAGAGAGAGAGAGAGAGAGAGAGAGAGAGAGAGAGAGAGAGAGAGAGAGAGAGAGAGAGAGAGAGAGAGAGAGAGAGAGAGCCAGCCCTCCCCAGGAATGTGCCCAAGACATCGAACTTGAGGAAAATTAAGTCTTGCGAACACGAGCTGGAAGGGAGAGTCACCGTTGGACCTTTAGGAGACTAAAACGAGGAAAGTCACGTCGTTATCTACACTCCACCCCTCCAGGAGAGAGAGAGAGAGAGAGAGAGAGAGAGAGAGAGAGAGAGAGAGAGAGAGAGAGAGAGAGAGAGAGAGAGGTGGGTGTTATACAAGGATTTTCGTGCTCATCATATGAACTTTAAATGGAGTTGGTACCATACGATCGTGATTTAGATTATTGGCCTTTTTTTTTGCTCGGAGTTGAGGTAGATTGTTGGCCTTTTTGTGGTCGGAGATGAGTAAGGTTATTGGCCTTTTTATGTTCGGAGATGAGATTAGATTATTGGCCTTTTTTGTGCTCAGAGATGAGATAGATAGTCGGCCATTATATTCTCAGAGATGAGATAGACTGTAAGGTTATTGGCCTTTTTATGTTCGGAGATGAGATTAGATTACTGGCCTTTTTATGCTCAGAGATGAGATAGATTATCGGCCATTTTATTCTCAGAGATGAGACTATTGGCCATTTTAATGCTCGGAGAAGAGATACAAACCACATTCTCGAGCGACATCAGTTTATACACAACAAAGCTCGCTGCTGTGAGGGAGCAAGGGGCAAAAAAGAGCATTTTCACTTTCCGATGAGGTTGTGGGTGGAGGATTTTGCCCAGTTACGGCTCATATGGGATGCACCATAATATCCTTAGCCGCCACGATTGCACAGAAGGCAACAGCTACGTATTGTCCCTGAGCCAGTTTCTCGCTCTGCTATCCACAATAACCTGCAGGTACCCATTCCAGGAACCGGTGTAGTGCAGATGGGGAAAATATTGCTCGTCAAAGTAAAATCTTACAGATTTTCTTTCTTTTTTTTTTATCTTAGGGGGTAATTTGACGCGGTTTTCCTTTCCATTTCAGAAGCCAGGATTTGTTAAGATGAAGGAAAGGGGGTCGGACTTTATGCCTCAGAATTTCTTCTTCGGTATTTCAGGAAAAGAAGGAGTTTCTTGATAGAAAATGCCGAAGGACGAGAGACACCATGATAATTTCTACAATTCTCAGAGTGTTAAGATTAGCTCTTCATAATCATGCAGTAGTCATTAATCTTTAGATCAAGCGTATGAAGATTAAAAGGACCTGATTAGCCATGACTCAGATTGTGACCTGGCGCAAACTACCAGTTTGCCAAACTACCAGTATGCCTGGCGCAAACTACCAGTATGCCATAAGGTGGAAAATACCAAGGCCATAACACAGGCAAAAGAAAACCAACCATCGGGACTTAGTTCATGAGATAATCACCATCGAAACTCAGATAATCGTCGTTATGTCTTGTTCAGTAATCACTCGATTGATCGTCTCGCCAAAATTCCACCAGCTGTGTGCATATATGTAATCCCGCCAAGTCATTTTTGGCCTCCGATGTAGACGTAGAATTTATTACAAATGCTTCGTCAACATTTACGACAGTGAAGTATTTTTTTATCGTTGTTGTTCGTGTGAAATCAATACGGAACAAAGAAAATAACCTTCCAATAATGATATTCGGTCGATTCTTTTCCCCACTCTCACTGATAAATTACACCTTGCTGTGTGTCAGCCGAGAATAATATACGTGTGTTGCCTGTATATGTGTCTGTCTGTCTGTCTGTCTGTGTGTCAGTCAGTCTGTCAGTGTGTCAGTCTGTGTGTGTGTGTGTGTGTGTGTGTGTGTGTGTGTGTGTGTGTCTTTTGTAAATGTTGCGTCATGCAATACCTTACTCACGCGTATTTTGGTCTCCTCTTTCGTCCTCCGGCACGCCAACGTGTTTTGCACGTCCTTGCATGTGCAGTGTTCAGGGAGGATCAAAGAGTCCGTATCGGGTGTAGTATTGACGTACACAGGATCCTCGGGGGTCATATCGTTCTCTCTCTCTCTCTCTCTCTCTCTCTCTCTCTCTCTCTCTCTCTCTCTCTCTCTCTCTCTCTCTCTCTCTCTCTATCTATCTATCTATCTATCTGTCTATCTATCTATCTATCTATCTATCTATCTGTGTTTCTCTGTGTGTTTATCTGTCTATCCATCAATCGATATCTGTCTATTTATTCATATATCTATCTATCTATCTATTATTCTTCTATCTATCTCTAACGCAAAATAATGATGCCAGGAGAGCAGCGAACATTAATCTCTCATCTTTGCTCTCCTGAATTCATCCATTTCAACAGCAAAATATTTTTTTTCTTTTTTTTTTTTGCCTGCTGTGTCATAGGGTGTTTATGTCAACAGTGCCGGTATTTTATTCTGCGCTCAGTAAACATTTTCTTTTTCCGTTAGGTTAGACAACACTGACAACTGAGTCCCTAATCAAGGCCATCTCATTAGCGTTATATATATATATATATATATATATATATATATATATATATATATATATATATATATATATATATATATATATATATATATACCTTAGTCTGAGCTAGTTACACATTTCATCGACCAACCCTCAGGGGGTGGATGAACAGCTGCGTTGACTGTGGGCCGGCTGCCTCAACTGAACCAATGGCGATTACAATCTTTCATACCAAGCATCTGCTTCAGAGTCAATTATTAAAAGTACAGTAATGTTTCCAACGCCGAGAGAGAAAGAGAGAGAGAGAAAGAAAGAAAAAAAAGGTGAAAATTAAAAGCATCAGATTAATGGATTTTCTAATTGGCTTTACAGCCTGACGGGCAATCTGGATTTAATAACAGCATCAGCACAGACGGAGGGATTAGATTGACTTATTGGCCGCTTTCACTGGCAAAGCATTAGAGGTCATACGAATATAGATGAAGTGCATGATACTCGTCCATCATTGATATGTATATTTAAGCATTTTTTTGTCTTCCAAATGACTAAGGCTCTGCCGAGCTTGGTGGACTGGCCCATGGAGATCGCCGATGCCCAGTGCAGGACGAGGGGGGGATTACTCGATTGGTCAGACGTCTCGAGGGTTCCTTTTCATTGAGCCTTTATGGTCTAATGAGTAAACACGTCTTGGCAGCGGGCAGCGGCGATTCGAGTCTCGCTGATAGTGTAGTTAACATTACACACACACACACACACACACACACACACACACACACACACACACATATACACGCACGCGCGCGCGCACACATACTCGCACACAGACCAGCTTAAGCAACATACCCCATTTGTCGACCAGGCCCCCGAGGGGTGGATGAACACCTGGGTTGGATGTGGAGTGAGTTGACTAATGGACAATCGCTCAGTTTACTTACCACTTCCCTGAATCCACGGAGGCCGTGTTTGCCTCCCCGACACCGTCACAATTGCGCTTTTCAGACCACCCCCCCCCCCACTCCTCCGTGGAAATACGATCGCTAACCCCCTCCTCAAATGTTTCGTACCTCAGTGCCCCATTGCACCCCCCCACCCACACACACACACGAAGGTCGACGAAACTCCCCTCTCTATATGTGTGGTTTTTATTTGACGTATGACGTGGAGAGAGAGAGAGAGAGAGAGAGAGAGAGAGAGAGAGAGAGAGAGAGAGAGAGAGAGAGAGAACAAGAGCACTTAATTACTTACGTCGAGATTTTGTCTAAAAGCAGTGCTAGCGCGTGGGGTTCGAGGATTAGATAGATAGAGAGAGAGAGAGAGAGAGAGAGAGAGAGAGAGAGAGAGAGAGAGAGAAAACACGAAAACAAGGACCCTAGGTGCGTGAGAGGCAGGAGTGTAATCCCATCTCTTCAGTTCCTCCTGTGCCAGCATCGTGGAGTGAATAGCCCCCAGGGCATAAGGGGGGAGAGAGAGAGAGAGAGAGAGAGAGAGAGAGAGAGAGAGAGAGAGAGAGAGAGAGAGAGAGAGGGAGGGAGAGAGAGAGAAAAAAAAAACATAAAAGAAAGGGGGGAAACAGAATCGCTGAAGGAAAAAGAGTGAAAAGAAATAGAAATATGAGAAGGGAAACAAAGGAAAGAAAGAAATACAAATGAAGGAATAAAAAAAGAGGTTATTGCAAAGAAAAAAAATTGTAGAGCGTAGAGAAGGAAGGAAAGACGATGATGAATGAATAACACGACGACAGAAGAACCAGATGGACAAGAGAGGCGCAAAGAATAATGTTGAACAGAGAGTAAAAGTGAGGAAAGAAGAAAAAGGAGAAGAAGAAAAAGAAGAAGAAGAAGGAGGACTAGGAGGAAGAGGAAGAAGAAGAAGAAGAAGAAGAAGAAGAAGAAGAAGAAGAAGAAGAAGGAGGAGGAGGAAAAGTAAGAAGAAGAAGAAGAAGAAGAAGAAGAAGAAGAAGAAGAAGAAGAAGAAGAAGAAGAAGTAGTAGTAGTAGTAGAAGAAGAAAAAAGAAGAAGAGGAAGAAGTAGTAGAAGAAGAAGAAGAAGAAGAAGAAGTAGTAGTAGAAGAAGAAAAAGAAGAAGACGAGGAAGAAGAAGAAAAGAAGAAGAAGGAAAGAAAGAAAAAGTAAGAAGAAAAAAGAGTAGTAAGAGGACGTGAGAAAACCTGGACTTGACCTCCTCATAAGATGGAGTCGGTATTACCATTTTTCTGGTCGTTGGACGTCCGATAATCTGTACTCCCTCAGGTCCTGATTGGCCGAGCCCCAACTACTGATTACGCTCCATCAGATCACTCGCCCATCCACGACTCCTCCGTCTTGGAATCCAACTACGCAAACTGAAGGATCTCTCTCTCTCTCTCTCTCTCTCTCTCTCTCTCTCTATATATATATATATATATATATATATATATATATATATATATATATATATGTATATATGCATATATTAATGAGGACAAACAGCTTTATTGGAATCAGATATTTTCTCCCAGCTCTGTTGACTTGGCCTGAAGGACTGAATGCTTCCTGAGGATCATTCAGATGGTTGTGATGATGATGGAGGAGTCCTGAGTCCATATCGGGGATATCTGACTGGAAAAATTTTCCTCAGTGGAGTTCAATAAATGGGAAACGTAAAAGTCACAAAGAAGTTGTGGGGGACATGAGTAGATTTGTCGTATGGAGAACAGTGTGTGAACACTTTTGTAACCCTCATTCCATCCACATGGAAGTAGATCATCTACTGAAGTAGATACTAACTACTCTTGGTCCCGATTTTAACTTGTAAGACTCTCTCTCTCTCTCTCTCTCTCTCTATATATATATATATATATATATATATATATATATATATATATATATATATATCACAAGCCTGGATTTTCCCATCAGATAGAAATTTTTATCTATCCCACATTCTTCATCGTAGCAGAAATCTATTTCTCATTAATTTGCATACGTCAGATTTCCAATTTCTTCTTACACTACTATTATCACCTCTAAGTCAAAAATGGTATGTAGATCTACTTCTTCATTACCCCGCGATTTTCGTCTCTCTGATATATTTTCCTCACTCTCGCATTTCTCATTCACCCTCGACACTCTCGCTCGCCTCGTCAGATAACATTATGTATGCTGCTGTCGGATTGAATGGTCTTATCAAATGCTAACCGATTACCAGTGACCCCAAATTCATAACGCACATGTTATTCATGATTAATGTTCTTGCTCCCTCTCCATTTGTTACTGTATGCAAAGCAGTGTGGTAAGCCTCACACCCTCAGGTCAGTTAAAAGTAGATTGAGAGAGGGGAGAGAGAAGGAGAGAGAGAGAGAGAGAGAGAGAGAGAGAGAGAGAGAGAGAGAGAGAGAGAGAGAGAGAGAGAGAGAGAGAAAGAGAGAGAGAGAGTAGAAGCAGATACTGATGGAATAAAGAAGCGGAAGACGGAGAGATATAGAAAGAGATGTGAGTCAGTCATACGCATTGGGGAGTCTTAAAATATTTACGTGTTCAGAAAATATCTTGGAAAAATTATAAGAAAAAGTATGCTATATGAGATCTCTTACGAGAAAAAGAATCTGTTATCATAGAAATATATGAAGTACAACCTTTCTATAACTTTTACATGACTGCTTATATTCAGACACCAAGACCAAAAGCTGAAAATTACTGAATATATTCATACACCAAGACCAAAAGCTGAAAATTACTGAATTACGTGAAGGGTTTTCCTTGTGTAAGAAACATTTTATATTTCATGATATCGTTTCATAAATCTCCATTGATTCATCTTGCTGTTTAACTATCATGCTTCTGAAATTAACCTATCATAATGCAACGAAACAACTCAATCTGCATGTTGAATTAAATCATCTAACGTAGGTTAATTACTATACTAGTCACTGATTCGTATACACAGTACTTTCATAAAGAGATGAAATATTCAAGAGGAAGATAAGACTTATTCAGCGAGATTCATTTGTCGAGAGCCTTTGTCTCTCTGTGGCTTTTGATATCAAGAATACCAGGACTGAATTACCGCCAAGACTTTAGAATTATAAAGAAAATATTTATATCTTCTCTTCCTTGTCATAATGAGATATTCCAACTCGTATTTTTCTTCGCTAGGGAAATGTTAACTTCAGTTGTAACGTTAGGGAACTGCCCAGCTCCCAAGAGGTTCAGTCTTTGAATGATAATCTGATGATAAAATATTATCGTTCAAGGTAACTCTAACGCATGATTAAATGACAAGAAAAGAAATTTATTGCTTTAAACGTAAAACATCAATAAAGTACCTAATTTCATTGTTCGTTCCAGCTTTTATTTATTTTTAATCAGTATCAAAAGTACTTTACTACAGATGGAGCGACCTGTAGCTCAATGTACTTTGCAAGATAGAAGTGAGTGGCTGTTATTGATGGCTCTCATGTACACTATTGATGAGATCGGAATATCTTTATTGAATTGTGAATTCTTAAGATATCATTGGAGCTCTGAATCCGCTACGCCAAAGGAGGAGGGGAAGAAGGAAGAAGATAAAGATTAACACTAAAGGAAGGTAGACGAAGTGAGAATCGAGAAGGTTAAAAGATTCTTTTTTTTTTTTAAGTTCTCTTGAAGATTTGTAGATACATTTCCTCTTCTCTTTCTCCCTTTCACTAAACAATGTATATTGTAATCTTGATGTGGACTTTTGATCCGTAACTGAAGCTTCCAACATTAAAAGAATATATATATATATATATAAATATATATATATGTATATATATATATATATATATATATATATATATATATATATATATATATATATATATATCAGGAGAACGTGGCTTCCTCTTGCTCCTCCTCCCCTGGCACTTCTGTCTCTCTCCCTCATCCCAGCGTTTGGACCGCGTGTGTCTCCGACAATAAGCAGGCGCCAGCTTGAGTAGAACTACCGCACAAGCTGGGGCAGAGCTGCTGCCCAAGCTTGGGAGAAGCGGAGGGAGATGGGGAGAGAGAGAGAGAGAGAGAGAGAGAGAGAGAGAGAGAGAGAGAGAGAGGGAGGGAGAGGTAGGGAGAGTTCCTCCAACTCTCATACAAACACTGATTGCTCAGGCCCTGTGAACGACGAGGCCACTGGCTGACTGGCATGGTAGCCCTAGTAGGGCTACCTGCTTGCCTGCATGGCTAGCTGCCTGCCTGCTTGCTTACTTGCTTGCTTGCCTGCGTGGCTGGCTGCCTGCTTACTTGCTTGCTTACTTGCTTGCTTGCCTGCGTGGCTGGCTGCCTGCTTGCTTGCTTGCTTACTTGCTTGCTTGCCTGCGTGGCTGGCTGCTTGCTTGCTTGCTTACTTGCTTGCTTGCCTGCGTGGCTGACGCGGCGCGGACTCCAAACTTGTCCCTCGTTGTTTTGGCCGTAATGATATGCGCCGGGGAGTCCTGCTTTATAAGTGAGTTTATCAGAACTTGAATCGCGTGTGAGAAGTTATTCTTCGCTGATATCGTACCCTGGAATATGTGAAATAGATATAGCGTGAGAGGGGGGGGGGGGAATAGTTTGCTTGGGAGGAGACGAGAAATGCTCACCCGGATTTACATCAAGGTTATATTAAGGTATGCATCTCAAAATGATTTTTTTTTTTTAGATAGAAGTTTGATGTCCCTTTTCTTCTTTTTTTCTTTTCGATTCTGATGCTGTATAGAGAGTGAGGAAGTCGTAAGGAAAGTGATAATTGCATATTCTTGCTAGTGTTTATATAGGGAAAGGGGTCAGATTTTGTGTAAATGTGTGATTACTATATGTGAGTGACTATGTGTGTGTGTGTGTGTGTGTGTGTGTGTGTGTGTGTGTGTGTGTGTGTGTGTGTGTGTGTGTGTGTGTGTGTGTGTGTGTGTGTGTGTGTATGTGTGTGTGTATGTGTGTATTTGTGTAATATGCGTATTTGCGTGCATGCCTGTCTGTGTGTGCATGTATGTGTTTGTGTTCGTGAGTATGAACACGCATGTGTATGTAGCCATCAGCACCCTTACATACCCAGTGCAATATGAGCGTAAGAACAGTTAAATCCTCCAATATATGAGCTCCAGTAACTTACCTCTTTTACCTCACCAATCACATTTACATATTTGATGAGATAAATATACATGACCGATAGCCTTCCTCTCTCTCTCTCTCTCTCTCTCTCTCTCTCTCTCTCTCTCTCTCTCTCTCTCTCTCTCTCTCTCTCTCTCTCTCTCTCTCTCTCTCTCCTTACTAATTTGACACTCGATTTTCAAATTTTCATTTTTTTCTCTCTCCTTTCCCACTGCATCCTTGTAATAGACAGTAATTGCAACTTGCATTTCGCAGGATGAATACGCACGCATCCAGGTGCTCTCATTAATTGTGACAGATAACGCTAGAACTAAAATGGCACAGTCAAAGGTAATGCCATGCCTGATAGACTTTGCCTGATCATCTAACACGCACGAGAGAAAGCTGTTTCTGTTTTCTTTTTTTATTCTCTAATTTGCACAGTACGACGGAACTGAAAACGTGATACGTGAATCAAATTGACGTTTCTATTCAGATTTGGTATCTCGAGTTTGCCTGTCATTTCTATCTCATTTTTTGTTTTATATAGAACTGCATGTTCAATGCTCATAAAGCAAATTTTCTTATATCTTTAAGATTACATGTCTTAGATGTATATCTGATTGTATTTTGAAATCTTATGTAAGATACTGTATTTTCATATACATTATGGTTTTTATTTGATGCCGATTATAAATGATTTAACAAATATAAGGTTATCTTATTTTTTGCCTAGCTTATGATAATTTTGTTGAATAAAGTAATTAGCTAACAAAATTGTAAACAGCATTTCTTTATTATGAGCCAACATTATCGTAAATAATATGAAGTTTATCCTAATAGAACAGGAAAAAAAATTACATCAGTTTTCACTCAAGGATTGGACGATCAATTCTTGAATAGAAAAAGTTGACATTTTTTTCCTACTATATCAAATGAACATACCTACATGTATCATTTAAGAATACGTGTTCTACTCTCATAATGATATACACCGGTTTGTCAGAGAATTAAAGATACAGTCGATTATACGTCATGAAGATGGGTCATACATGTAGTGAGAGCTTGTTTGGCGTTAGAAGCATCCTTGACACCTGAACAAGGTGTTTTAAGATCTTTCGATGAGTGGTTGTACCCTGATGTTGACGACCCCAGTCAACCACTTTCATTCGACAGACTGTAGAGCCAAAAATGATGAACATACGTAGCGCAAAAAATGCGATACCAGAATCCATGCCATAATGCCTGAACATAATTTACGGATATTTTTATAATGAGTGGGATAATTCCGAATTACCTTCGGTAATTGTCAAGATATCAAACCACATTTTGCCAGAATGTGTTTGTGGGGAATGGCCTAATTATTTCAATCCGTTTTGCTGTATCGTAACCACATTACTGTCTCACTCCTTATTTAGGTTCAGGTTGCCGTGGTGCAAAAAGACTATCACAATAATTCATGGACTCTATATTTCATGTTGTTCGATCTCGTTACCTTATTAGTCAAAAGACCATGAATTGTCATCATAGTCATCATAGTATTAAGTAGATATGCAGAGGCTTTTCATATATATATATATATATATATATATATATATATATATATATATATATATATATATATATATATATATATATATATATATTTATAGATAGATAGATAGATAAATGCTGTGTGCCTTTTTTTGGTAGGATACTTGAAAAATTCATTTCTACCCATCCGTAAATATTCCCCCCAAACTTAGGTCACAAGAGAATATGGTAGAATTTCCTTCTGTTTCCTTCTTCCGACTCATTCTTCGTTTATATACCATTTCATTGTCGTTAATTTTCGTTATGTAGTATCATTCAGGAATGATATTCCCGACGTGGTGTAGAAATAATCTACGGACTATCGACGTTATGTTACAGCAGCGCGGAGAAACTCTACGGTGTTGCCAACCCATAGTTCACTTGCGGAGAAAGTCTACGGGGTCGCTCACCCACAGTTCACTTACTATTCGCTGCTGATGGGGAGGAAGAGTTTACGGTTTCACCTACCTACGTTTCATTACCTAATATTTACCATTTCACGATCACAGGTAATAGTCTTCTGGCTCGCCAACTTACCCATTAAGTGAATACCATGATATAATTATCACTTACGAAAAAAAGATAAAAGGATTCCTTTATTAACAAGAGATTATTTCTTCATTCTTCTTAACCCTCAAGATGATGACATCGGCCAAGCCTACGACATTCCCAGCACCATTTAGCACCTGCAGTACACACACACACACACACACACACACACACACACACACACACACACACACACACACACACCCAGCTCAGCCTAAGCCAGGTACCCATTTCAATTCACTGACCAGCCCTGAAGGGAGGATGAACACCTGGGCTGGTGATGGACCGACATAATACTAATCAAACCCAGTTCACAGTAACATTCTTGTCGTATAAGTCTTGAATGGATTTCACGGACAAGAAAATACGATTCAAAGACGCTTGCAGTTGAGCACGTAACTCTGTTTTCTCTCTCTGTTTATATATTCATTTCATCGACCTCTTCTGAATCATTCTCAAACAGCACTCAATGCAAAACCCCAGTTAAATGGAAATTTATATAAATGTATTGATAAGAACGTGATTAAAGCGTCATACACTTATATATATATATATATATATATATATATATATATATATATATATATATATATATATATATATATATATATATATATATATATATGCACACCACCCCGTCTTCTTTTACACCGAGAAGAAAATATTTAACTTCATTCATACTGGAGGAAATTAGTTCGTAGGCGCGCACTGAGCAACAGTCAACATCGCCCACGTAAGCAAAACAATGCCCTCGTCATAAAGCCGGAGCAATGACCCCGAAGGAACAAAGAGCCAGCGTACCGCACTAGGCCCCGGCGGAGCCCACGCCGTAAAGGGTAAGTTTTCTCGAAATGCGAAGTTGGCTACGCGGGAGGAAAGAGCCGATATGTTTTTTACCACGGATGTCAAACAGAGATGTCCGCCACACCTTTTTCACCTCTTGCATCTTTCTCTTGACCTCCTGCCTGCTAATATCCTTGGGATATTAGCAGTAACAGTAAGAGCAACAGGAGTAACAGGAGGAGGTGGAGGGAGGTAGCGTCTTGAATGAATAGCTGCACTAGTAAAAGAGGTTCTATTGCTGTTGTAGTGGTGAAGAGGTGTTGGTCTTCCAAGAGGTGTCAGGCAGGGAAGGAGAGGGACTGTTGGCAGTTTTTCATATCCATTTGGAAGAAGAGCATTTGAGTAATATATGCCAAAAAAGAGTGGTCATCTTTCCTCCAAGAACAAGGGACAAATATTCTTTTCTTTGCGCTAAAGATGGAAGATTTCATATAAGAAATGGGCTGTTGTTTGCGCTAACGAGGAAAAAGGCTTGATGCAATTTTTCATTCTTTTAGGTATAACGTCAAGAGTCTTTCTAGAAAGTCAAATCTTTGGTCCCGGGCAAGGAGGGATTGGGATAAACTACAGAAAAGGGACATTCTTATTTTGAAATGTGCTAATTCAGCTGAGTTCATAATGCTTTTAGACACATTTTTTCTTATGATGCTCAGAGACCATTTTTATGATGCTTTCAGAAACCATTTCTTTTCTTCTTCTTCTTCTTCTTCTTCTTCTTCTTCTTCTCTTCTTCTTCTTCTTCTTCTTCTTCTTCTTCTTCTTCTTCTTCTTCTTCTTCTTCTTCTTCTTCTTCTTCTTCTTCTTCTTCTTCTTCTTCTTCTTCTTCTTCTTCTTCTTCGTCTTCTTCGAAAGACGGCGCAACGCTTTCATGCGCCCACTAATTAGTTTTTTTCCCTCTGTGAACACTGGCAATCGATTCATCTTGTATAACGAACTATCTGTGTCTCATATGACGTCCCGAGTATCTGTTCTTTAAGTATCCTACGTTTATAGAACGCCCCCTTACTTGTGGCATCTATAATCCCTTTTGCGCCACCACATACGAGACGAGAATAATCAGCATGATCCGCAAAGAGGGCCTCATGGAGTGTCGAACCGCTTCCAATCCCCCTTACTGTACAAACAGGTAATTAGATAAGCTAATGACAGAAGCGAAGGGCGAAAATCAGAGTGGACACAAGACGAACACGTTGCCTAGAGAGAAGGGATTTGGCGAGACGTGTATCGGGGATCTATCTGGGAGGAGTGAAGAGGCAAGAGGGTGTCCCTTAGCATGGCGTCTTGGAGGGCCGTCGCGCGCAAAAGTTGAGGAGAAATTGTAGGAAAATTACAGAGTCGACTCGCAGCCTCCGGTTCTGTAATGATCAGTTGTACGTGTCACGTTGTGTGAGGGTTTGTCGAGTTTTCCTGCGGCAAATGAGGCTGATTTAACCGAGAGAGTAGAGACGCTCCTTCCCTTGTTGATGTATATATATATATATATATATATATATATATATATATATATATATATATATATATATATATATATATATATATATATATATATGAAAAGTTCCCAAGTGCACTTTCGTGTAATAATCACATCATCAGGGGAGACACAAGAGAGAAATATAACAGTCAGTTGATATACATCGAAGAGACGAAGCTAGGACGCCATTTGGTAAACATGTGATTGTCCCCGTGGACTCATAGGAATATATATATGTATATATATATATATATATATATATATATATATATATATATATATATATATATATATATATATATATATATATATACTTTTCCCTGCCTGTTCTCAATGATGTTAGGAGTTAGAGAGTAATGTCAGGGAATATTGTTATTCTTCTCCTCTCACCTCCTTCATTCCTATTAGAAATAGATATAGATATAAGACGTGAATAGATAATCTGTCTTTCTATATGTCCTCCCATGTTCTCATCTGACTATCAGTATTCCTTTTGTTCTTCCCCCTACTGATCCACAATATATATTTTAAGTCACGTAGAGCAACTGCTGACATAAACACTGCAATGATAGATACACGTCCGCTTCATTCACTGTTCGGCGTGTTTGCCCACCATTCAGTTAAGCGGCTTAACTGGAGTTGACATCCGCCCAGTTTTCGCGCTCAGTCCCATCAGCAGATGTTGAGTGTACATGGTAAACCAGGGACAGTACCAGATCTAGCCGTGGTTTACGATAATTCGTCACGCAAATGGAATATATATATATATATATATATATATATATATATATATATATATATATATATATATAGAGAGAGAGAGAGAGAGAGAGAGAGAGAGAGAGAGAGAGAGAGAGAGAGAGAGGACAGCAGGATATGGAGAGGAGGAACGTATTACTCATTCTATCCATCTAGTGCTCAGTATTCCATCATTCTGGCCATCTCATTGGTTTACCACTCCATTCTCCTAACTCTCGTGGGATCAGTGTTACCCTGTCTTAAACATCTGTCTTAATGTCAGGATTCAAACGCCATCAAGTACCATACTTATCGAAATACGAATTCTTGTACGTTATAATTTGAATAAGCATTATCATATATGTAAATTTCATGTATGTTTTAATCAGTAACTTTTTTTTTTTATGTTTGCATTCAAATCGAATACCACATTAATTGGGAGTAACTGATTGTATGTTAGTCTCGTTCCAATATCTGATTCAATAAACTCTCATTTATTGTCACGAGTTTGATAATTATGTCATATCGATTTAGCCATAACAGCTTGTCAACTTAGCCGAAACACCTCACCAGTGTGAATCACTTCACTGATGGTTTGGGCTTTTTGGTATTTTTTTTTTTTTGAACACGAAGGTACGAACCCCTGCACATGAGAAGGTATAACCAATGAGCAACGAGAGTACGTCGTCCCTATTGATATGATGACCTCAACCTTCGACCTGATACTCAAGGCTCGGGTCAAAGGCTAGGTCGTCACTGGCAAAGGTCGTACCGTCGTATTGAAGAGTCGCACCTTCGTATGAAAGAGTCGTACCGTCGCGTTCATCATACCTGAAGATATAAGGAAAATATGGTACGGAAAACGAGGTAATGTTCCTCCTCTTCATTAAGCATGATTCCACTTGACGAAACTCACTCGTTAAACAGGAGGTCAGGTCAGGAGGTCAGGTCATTTCAGATGACTGAGCCACTTCGTAATGTTGAAATGGAAACTAGCCAAGTTGAGAGACACAGTCCACGCGCATAAACCAAGGCAAGAGTCTACATAAAATAAGCTGCGAAACACCCGTCGCCTTCATAAGCTTTTAAAACATTAATTTGGCGACATGAAATTAATGTACTAAGTTTTGCTGTGCGAGGTGCCTTGTGCAGTTGCTGCTGCTGCTGCCGCTGCTGCTAGCCACAGCTGGGCGATTATTTACAGCGGCACCGAAGTAGCAGCTGCACCAGCTTTGGCTGAGACTAATCACAGCAGAGTGTCCTAGTAGCTGTACTAGGAGGGAGCACGGCTGGGATTAATCACAGCAGAGAGATACCCTAGCTATTGCCCTGCGTTTGGCTAAGAATGATCACAGCATATCGATTCTATTAATTACAGCAGACCGGTCTTGATTGATTACAGCAGACCGGTCCTATTAATTACAGCAGACCTGTCCTATTGATTACAGCAGACCTGTCCTCTTAATTACAGCAGACCTGTCCTATTGATTACAGCAGACCTGTCCTCTTAATTACAGCAGACCTGTCCTATTGATTACAGCAGACCGGTCTTAATTGATTACAGCAGACCTGTCCTATTGATTACAGCAGTCCGGTCTTAATTGATTACAGCAGACCGGTCCTATTGATTACAGCAGACCTGTCCTATTGATTACAGCAGTCCGGTCTTAATTGATTACAGCAGACCGGTCCTATTGATTACAGCAGACCGGTCCTATTGATTACAGCAGACCTGTCCTCTTGATTACAGCAGACCGGTCCTATTGATTACAGCAGACCGGTCCTATTGATTACAGCAGACCTGTCCTATTGATTACAGCAGACCGGTCTTAATTGATTACAGCAGACCGGTCCTATTGATTACAGCAGACCGGTCCTATTGAGTATAGCAGACCGGTCCTATTGATTACAACAGACCTGTGCTATTGATTACAGCAGACCTGTCCTATTGATTACAGCAGACCGGTCCTATTGAGTATAGCAGACCGGTCCTATTGATTACAGCAGACCGGTCCTATTGAGTATAGCAGACCGGTCCTATTGATTACAGCAGACCGGTCCTATTGAGTATAGCAGACCGGTCCTATTGATTACAGCAGACCTGTGCTATTGATTACAGCAGACCTATGCTATTGATTACAAGAACCCGGTCCTAACAGCTACACCGAGACTGGCAGAGATTAATCAGAGGAAACCATCCTTGTTATCCTCTGTGGGTTTTATCTGTGGTCGAGGCAAGACTCCAGTGAACGTCTGGTCTGGACAGGAACCCGTAGCTGGGTTTATTAGAAATTCTGTTCAGCTCACTAGAGAGTTTGGAGAAGTTGGAAATCCTCTACAGTCCACTAAGTTTTCTTCTTCTTTTTTTTTTTCTCTCTGTTTTTTGACAGTCTAATTCTTATTTTGAAAAAGGGGGAGGAAAAAAGGTGTTAGAACTTTCGTTCTTATCAGTGATGTTACAGGGAATGTTTTGAGTACATTAAAGACGACCTTTCATTTAAGGATGATTTCTTTGCATAAAACAGGAGAGAGAGAGAGAGAGAGAGAGAGAGAGAGAGAGAGAGAGAGAGAGAGAGAGAGAGAGAGAGAGAGAGAGAGATTAAGACCCCTGTGGACAGTAAGGAATCACCAGTATACCACTGTAATCCTGAGTCAATTAAAACATATGTGCTTCAGCTGCTGATGTTGAAAACCACGAGCGTTATGTATACACGTTTGGATCATCCAGTGTTCGGTGTGTCTGGCGATTCAGGTAAGCGGATTAGCTACGGGGTTAAATCTCCATCGTTTTAACGCTAGTTTTTGCCTATACCCCCTACACCCCCCCTACACCACAGCAGGTGTTTTGTTTACATGGTAAACCAGTGGCAGTACCAGCTCCTGTTGTGGTTTACGATCGTTCGATAGTAAGACGATCAGTCCAATTAAAAAAGATAATGGCGATATATCGATTAAGAATGCTGATCATGCTCACTGTGTATGACTATAATTTAATGTACTTTGGCATAGCATTTTTTTTTTTATTAATCCCGATCAATATTTGATATTTAACTCTTTTCATTTTATCAACACACACACACACACACACACACACACACACATACATATATATATATATATATATATATATATATATATATATATATATATATATATATATATATATATATGTATATATATACATACATACATATATATAAAACATTGTTTTTCCACTTTCGTCTTCTGATGTCCTTTGGAAAAAAAAGGTTTTGAATATATTCGTCAAACTTATCCTTGTTTGAATTCCCAGTTGCGTGTTTGTATTTCCGAGTGTTGCAGTCATGTTTTCGTAGCTCCGTAACACATGTAAAAACGAAAAAAAGAAATGTTAGTTTTGTAACGCAAACTATTTACATCCTGGTGTTTCGCTCCGCATTGTAAAATCGCAAAGTACGAAATGGTTATTCATTCTACTGAATATAAATTGATATATCAAGGTTACTTATATGGTATACAATGATCATATATTTTACCGAACACGTGTGTGTGTATATATATATATATATATATGTATGGGACTGCCTTCGACGAGGCTATATTAATGTCAGAGTACATAACAACGTACAACGGTGTCAAGCATTCTCCCCCCTCTCACAGAGAAGCCTACCTTACCTTGCTCCTGCGTGGTGAGCAGCCTTGGAAAGTGCACGAACCCCCATGAAAGGGATCCTGAGTTACATATGTAGATAGCTATCCATACATATGATATAGTATCTATTATAGTTCCTTTACAGTTTCGTTCGGAACAGAGTTTTATGGTACATATCTTTCGCGAATGTATACATATGCCTTGATACATAGGGTTGTGTGTGTGGTGTGTGTGTGTGTGTGTGTGTGTGTGTGTGTGTGTGTGTGTGTGTGTGTGTCCAGTTCATAGCTATTTACATACAAAAGAAGAGAGAAGTTTGGGACAAAGAGAATCTAAAACCACAATAATGACGACCCTGCTCGTTATACGTGTCTTTTGTTTCGTATCATTCTTCCTCTGGACTTCCGTTCTTCTGGATTCCAACTTTTTCTTTGAGGCGGACATCAAAAGCTATATAAACGTCGTTTCCAATTCCATTCCGAGTTATGATACGTAAGTGGATCTTCATATTTCGGGCAGAGAGCGGGATGAGAATCCTTATGACTACAGTGGAGAAAGGATCTAATGCTGCTGTGTGATGCTGCAGTTTAATGTTTTAGTTTAATGCTTTTGATTAGTACTGTAATTCAATGCTTTAGTCTAATGTTGTAGCCTAATATTGTCGTCTGATGCTGATTATTTAGTCAAATGTTGTAGTCTGATAATGTAAGTCTAATATTCACTGCTTCAAAATGGTCAACTATTAAAGAGAAATAAAAAGATTGCCAGTCCTCCACAGTTTAGGGGTTGAGTGTAGAGCACAATACACCTCGTAAATCTTTGATTCTTTGGTATAAACTCTGGACATAAAGAAGATTACTTTCAGCAGCATTTGTATGATACGGTATTTATATTTATTTTTTTTAATATCTTCCCAAACTCCTGTTATTTCTAATATGCCATGAAATTCAGATGTATGCATTCAAGTTAGACCCGCATTACTAATGAATATATATATATATATATATATATATATATATATATATATATATATATATATATATATATATATATATGTATATATATATATATATATATATATATATATATATATATATATATATATATATATATATATATATATGTATATATATATATATATATATATATATATATATATATATATATATATATATATATATATATATATATATATTGGTTCCCAGCTGTTATGAGTGTTTTTATCTACGTCTAGTCGAACAGAAATGGTATATCGAAACAAGAAAACGTACGCCTATGAAGTATATGTTCCGTTCTCACCAAAGTAATCGAACGGGGATATATACAATCCCAGGGTGATAGATTCTGTATAGCTATAGCTCGTCCATGACCAGAGGCGTGTGCTGGTGAACGATGGAAAGAAGAGCGAGAACGAGGGAAAAAACCAGTAAAGACAGACATGGGAACGGAGGAGAGAAAAAAGAAGAAATGGTGAAGGACGCTTTCAGAGAATTGGAATGCAACACAAATGCTGGATGAAAGTAAAGGAAGGAAATGAGAGACGGTAATGATCGTGGTGGTTCCTCCTCATCCCTACCTCCATTACATGATCATCCAGATGATGTAGGATCGGCCAGCAATCACCTCGCCATAAGGACACTGGCATAAAAGTGAACGTGTTCAGGTCAGGAGGCGTCAAGCAGGGGGAGGGGATCCTTCGCCTCACTAGACGCCTCCATCAGGAACGGTTGGGTTCCCCTTCTGACACGTCTCGTGCCGCCGACACATGTGCCCCAAACTATCCAGAGTCTATGGAGTCTCCTGCCTGTTTTATGGACCAGGGATTTCCCGCGTGTTGGAAAAAGTTGGCAACAGTGGAAAAAATTTCCTTTTCTATAACTATGCACTGCTGCCAGCCGCTGTTTGCCTAGGTGATATATATATATATATATATATATATATATATATATATATATATATATATATATATATATATATATACAGAGAGAGAGAGAGAGAGAGAGAGAGAGAGAGAGAGAGAGAGAGAGAGAGAGAGAGAGAGCACCATATCTATATTCACCTTCTCTAGGGTAGAGATATCAAGGAAGAAAGTCACTCACTTATGATTTCATTTCTTCAAACAAGCATTTCATTCACGAGTTATTCCCGCCAAGTCTTACATATATCATTCTCGTCCCTCTACACTCACTTCCATTCCCATGCAAAGGTTTGCCTCTCCATCACCGCCTCGAAGCAAGGGACGTACAAGGAAACCAAGAGACACTGCTGGGGCAGAGTGAACACACTGTGATAACCACTGGTACTACACACGATCGGTTCTCAGTCTCTCGTGTTCAGAGCTGGAATCCATTCCCGTCTGGGATCAGTATTTGCATGGAAATAGAACCACTGAAAAGGTCCCAACCACAGCCTGTGTGCAGATACCCAAAGTGAATATAACACAGTTCACTTATCCCCACAAACGAAGGCTCTTACAGCAAATCTAAACCCAAATTTAATCATAGGTCAGTTTTGTGAGGCATTTCCACTAACTCATCTCCAACTACACACACACACACACACACACACACACACACACACACACACACACACACACACACACACACACACACACACGAAAATAGGTTTGATGACCTCATTTATGATGTACAGACTTAATGGGGAAATTCATTCTATTCTTTGTGTCTGATGAAAACTCAGTTTCCACATTAATTTTCGAAGCATGAATTTTGTGACGTGACGTCTCCCCCTTTTCCCCCCAATTAGGTACATCATAATATTCTGACAATGATATTGTACTTAATGTATTTTTCTGATGGAATATCAATGTATTACCTTTGTAGGGAAAATATAAAAGAATCCTGCGTTGTTTTTCATTTTATAAAGAATTGGAGCAAAGTGGTCACCACCGACCCACCCATCCCAAAAAATACAAATGTTTTGCTGGTACTCAAAACACAATTTAGCAGAATACATTCGTGTTCGAACACCAAGATATCAGTTTATTGAAAATAAAAGGTTCATGTTCAATTTCACAAACAGAATTGCGCCACTTGGGGACAAAACTCGCACAATAAAACCAACACCACAGCAGCGGTGGTTTACAGAGACAAAAGGCAGTGTTGGCAGAGACCATTCATGCGCGTCTGGGACGCTAACAAAGCTACGGGATATTAATGAAGCGAGTTTTACGGTAGGTGTCGCCTGGCGATCATAGTTTACAACAGGGACACCAAAACCTCTGTTCCTAGTGGCGTGAGGTAGATCCTGTAGGTTCTGGTTATACTGGGAGAGAGGGAGGGAGGGAGAGAGAGAGACGAGCTGTGATGGAACTGTGGTGGTGCAGCGCTGTGCTGGCTTCGTCTGCAGTAGAGAGGTTGAAGCAAGACGGAGTGAGTGTTGGGCTGTTAGAGAGTCTGTTCTTTGTGCTAAGAGAGGATGAGTCTTTTGAGAATTCACTTCCTGGCAAGAAGAGAGAGGGTAAAAGTCTTTGAAGGTTATCTTCTTGACGTCAAGAAAGGAGAAGTCTTTCAAGATTATCTTCTTTGCGCTAAGAAAGGAAAGAAGAAAAATCTGAGTGAATTGTCTTCTTTGAACTTGGCACGAAAGAATCTCTGAAGACTATTTTCCTGCACCAAGAAAAGAAATTGTGTGAAATTCTCTTATTTGAAATGAGGGATTATCTTTGAAAACCCCATTTTCTTTGCCACTATGAAAGTATTTGTCTTTGCAATCTCTCTTCTTTGCACTGAGAAAACATGAGTCTTTGAGAACTTCCCTTCTTTGTTCAATGAGGGAAAAGTTCATTTGTAACTTCTGTTCTTTACTTTCCGGGTCGAAGTGATGTCAGAGGTTCTGTTCTTCGTGAAGGAGAAAAAAAAAAAATCGTTGTCGCAAATTTAGGCTTCCCGCTTTCTACGTTGAAATAGAATTGCTCAAACGCCTCTGTCGTCCATCACTTAAGGAGGAATTTCTGGTCTTCTCGTTTTCGTTTATGAAGGAATGTTTTTTTTTTTCTGATAGTTTAACCCGTCCACCAAAAGAGGACGCATAGCTTTGTCTCTTCGACTGTAATAGTAAGCATTGTGCCTGTTGGCCAAAGAAGTGTGGCTTTAAATGCTTTTCCAATATTTGGGAGGAGGGGAGGTGGTGGTCGTTTGAAATTATTTTCTACACCAAAAAAGGATGATTGATGGCTTTTCGATCAAGTGAGAAATGAAGAAATAGATAGTAAAGAAAAAGAAAATGAGGAAATAGATAGTAAAGAAAACGAAAAAGAAACAATGATTATATGGCTTTGTAATAGTTTGATTCGGGGTTTCAAAGTTGTTCCGAAACAGCTCATTTGATTCGACGTTTTTATTTTTTGTCCTTGTCTCGTGGGCACAGGAATTACGTCAATATACATTATGGTTTTTTTTCATATATATAATCAGAAGATGATTTTGTTTGCGGAATCACTGAATCACAAATACCTTCTGATTTAATGGAGGTTCGTTGGTTCGTTTACGCACGAAAAATTAGGACAGTTCGAGCAAAGGAGAGAGAGAGAGAGAGAGAGAGAGAGAGAGAGAGAGAGAGAGAGAGAGAGAGAGATGGAAGAGAGATGAGAATTACGAAGAGAGGACGAAGAGAGTCGAGCAGGAGGAGGAGAGGAGAGAATTGGACGGAATTATTTGGGTGTATTCGAAGCTGTGGACTGAGTTGGTTTCCGTCTCCACCGCTAGGGGGAGGAGGAGGTGTGTTGGGGTGTGTGTGTGTGTGTGGTGTGGTGTGTGGTGTGTGTGTTTTAGTCTAAGTTTTGGGATTAGTACTGTAATTCAATGTTTAAAGTCAAATTTGTTGTAGCCTTTTTTTGTCGTCTGATGCTGATTTTTTAAAGTCAAATGTTGTGTTTTTATTAAAAAGTCTAATATTCACTGCTTCAAAAGGGTTTCTAATTAAAGAAAATAAAAAGATTGCCGTCCTCCACAGTTTGGGGGGTTGAGTGTAGGCAAAATTACACCTCTTAAATCTTTGTTTCTTTGGTATAAACTCTGGACATAAAGGATTACTTTCAGCAGCATTTGTATGATAGGTATTTTATATTTATTTTTTTTAAATTTTTTTCCCCCAAACCCCTGTTATTTCTAATTTCCATGAAATTCAGATGTATGCTTTCCAAGTTAGACCCGCATTATTTAATGAATATATATATATTTTATATATTTTATATATATTATTTATATATATATATATATATATAATATTTATATATATATATATATTAAAATATATTTTAATATATATATATATATATTTATATATATTATATATATATTTTATATTATATTTTTATTTTGGGTTTCCCCAGCTGTTATAAGTGTTTTTATCTACGTCTGTGAACGAAATGGAAATATCGAAAAAAAAAAAACGTACGCCTATGAAGTATATGTTCCGTTCTCCCCAAAGCAATCGAACGGGGATATATACAACCCCAGGGTGATAGATTCTGTATAGCTATAGCTCGTCCATGACCAGGGCTTTGTGGGGGTAAAACGGGGAAAAAAGAGCGAAAAAGGGGGAAAAAAACCCTTTAAAGACAAAACAGGGGAACGGAGGAGAAAAAAAAAGAAAAAATTGGTGAAGGACCCCTTTCGGGAGAATTGGAATGCAACAAAATGCTGGATGAAAGAAAGGGAAAGGAAAGAGAGACGGAAAATGATCGTGGGGGTTTTCCCCCTCACCCCTTCCTCCATTACATGACACCCAGATGATGTAGGTCGGCCAGCAGCCACCTCGCCATAAGGGACACTGGCATAAAAGTAAAAAGTTTTCAGGTCAGGGGGGTTAAAGCGGGGGGGGGGATCCTTCGCCTCATGGGGACGCCCCCAAAAGGAAAGGGGTTGGGGTTTTTCCCCTTTTTTGATCGTTCGTCCCCGCCGACACATGTCCCCCAAAACCCTATCCAGAGTTAGGGGTTTTCCCTGCCTGTTTTATGGACCAGGGATTTCCCGCGTTTTGGAAAAGGGGGTTGGCAACAGTGGAAAAAAATTTCCTTTTCTATAACTATGCACGGGTTTGCCAGCCGCTGTTTGCCTAGGTGTATATATTTATATAATATATATTTTTATATATATTATATAAAATATATATAAAATTAAAATTTTATATATATACAGAGAGAGAGAGAGGGAGAGAGAGAAAAAGGAAGAGAGAGAGAGAGAGAGAGAGAGAGCACCATATCTATATTCACCTTCTTAGGGTAGAGATATCAAGGAAGAAAGTCACTCATTATGATTTCATTTCTTCAAACAAGCATTTCATTCCGGGGTTATTTCCCCCCAAGTCTTACATTACCATTCTCGTCCCTCTTCACTCACTTCCATTCCCATGCAAAGGTTTGCCTCTCCATTACCCCCCCTCGAAGCAAGGGGCCCTAAAAAGGGAAATCCAAGAGGGCATGTGGGGGGGAGTGAAAACCCCTGTGATAACCACTGGTATACACACGGGTCGGGTTTCGTCTTCGTGTTTTTGAGGGTGGAAAAAATTTTTCCCCTCTGGGTCAGTATTTGATGGAAATAGGAAAACCCCCTGAAATGGTCCCCCCAAAAGCCTGTGTGCAGATACCCAAAGTGAATATAACACAGTTCACTTATCCCCACAAAAAGGGAAAGGGTCTTACAGCAAATCTAAACCCCAAAATTTTAAACATAGGGCAGTTTTGTGAAGGGATTTCCACTAACCTCCCCCTCCTCCCAACCAAAACACACACACCCCCACACACACACAACCCCACCCCACCCCACACTTCCCCCCCAAAAATTGGGTTTTAGACCTCCCTTTTTGATGTACGACTTAATGGGGGAAAAACATTCTATTCTTTGTGGGCTGCTGAAAACTCCGTTTCCACATTTAATTTTCGAAGGGATGAATTTTTTGACGGGACGTCTTTCCCCCTTTTTCCCCCCCAAATTTGGTACTTTTTATTCTTTGGGCAATGATTTTTAAATTAATGTATTTTTCTGATGGAATACAATGTATTACCTTTGTTTGGGAAAATATAAAAGAAACCTGCGTTGGGTTTTTATTTTTTTAAAGGGGAATTTGGGGCAAGTTGGGGACCCCCCGACCCCCCCATCCCAAAAAAAAACAAATGTTTTGTGGTTTCTCAAAACACCCAATTTTTGCAAAAATACATTCGTGTTTTTGAAAAACCAAGTTTTCAGTTTATGAAAATAAAAGGTTCATGTTAATTTCACAAACAGAATTGCGCCACTTGGGGGGAAAACTCGCACAATAAAACCAAAACCACAGCAGCGGGGGGTTTACAGGGGCAAAAGGCCGTGTTGGGGAGACCATTCATGCGCGTTGGGGCGCTAACAAAGCTACGGGATATTAATGAAGCGAGTTTTACGGTTGGGGGTCGCCTGGCGATCATAGTTTTTCAAACCGGGACACCAAAAACCTCTGTTCCTAGTGGGGGTGGTTGATCCTGTTTGGGTTTCGGTTTTACTGGGAGGGGGGGGGAGGGGGGGAGAAAAGGGGGGAGAGGGTGGGGATGGACCCCCGGTGGTGCAGCGCTGTGTGGCTTTTGTCTGCAGTAGAGAGGGTTTAAGCAAGACGGAGTGAGTGTTGGGCTGTTAGAGAGTCTGTTCTTTGTGCTAAGAGAGGATGAGGCCCTTTTTAGGAAAATTTACCCTTTCCCGGCAAGAAAAGAGAGGGTAAAAGTCTTTGAAGGTTTTCTTCTTGACGTCAAGGGAAAAGGGGAAGTCTTTCGATTATCTTCTTTGCGCTAAGAAAGGAAAAAAGAAAAATCTGAGTGAATTGTTTCTTTGAATTTGGAAAGAAAGAATCTCTGAAGACTTTTTTCCTGCACCAAAAAAAGAAAAATTTTGTGAAATTCTTCTTATTTGAAATGAGGGATTATCTTTGAAAACCCCATTTTCTTTGCCCCCTATTTAAAATATTTGTCTTTGGGAATCTTCTTCTTTGACTGAAAAAAACATGAGTCTTTGAGAACTTCCCTTCTTTGTTCAATGAGGGAAAAGTTCATTTGTAATTCTTTTTCCCTTTACTTTGGGGGTTGAAGTGATGTCAGGGTTCTTTTTCTTCGTGAAGGGGGAAAAAAAAAAAAATCGTTGTCGAAAATTTTAGGCTTCCCTTTTTTTCTACGTTGAATAGAATTGCTCAAAGCCTCTGTCGTCCATCCTTAAGGAGGAATTTTTTGGTTTCTCGTTTTCGTTTATAAAGGAATTTTTTTTTTTTTTGTTTTTAAACCCGTCCCCCAAAAAAGAGGCCCGCATAGCTTTTTTCTTTTCGACTGTAATAGAAGAAATTGGGGCCTTTTGGGCCAAAGAAGTGTGGCTTTAAATTTTTTCCCAAAAATTTGGGAGGAGGGGAGGTGGTGGTCGTTTAAAATTTTTTTTCTACCCCCAAAAAAGGTTGATTGATGGTTTTTTCGATCAAGTAAAAAATAAAAGAAATAGATAGTAAAGAAAAAAAATGAGGAAATAGTTTGTAAAGAAAACGAAAAAGAAACAATGATTATAGGGCTTTGTAATAGTTTGATTCGGGGTTTCAAAGTTTTTTCCAAAAACAGCTCATTTGATTCGACTTTTTTTATTTTTTTTTCCTTGTCTCGTGGAACGGGAATTACTTTAATTTTAATTAGGGGTTTTTTTCCCTTTATATATAATCAGAAGATGATTTTGTTTGCGGAACATGAATCAAAAATTTACCTTCTGTTTTAATGGAGGTTCGTTGGTTCGTTTACGCACGAAAAAATTAGGACAGGTTTCGAGCAAAGGCGAGCGAGAGAGAGAGAGAGGGGAGATGAAGAGAGAGAGGAAAAGATGGGAGAGAGAGAGAAAGAGGGAGAGAGAGAGACGAGAGGAGAGAGAGAGAGGAGAGAGGAGAGATGAAGAGAGAGAGAGAATTGGGACAGGAAATTATTATAGGGAATTACGAAGACTGAGGACTGAGTTAGGCTTCCGTCTCCACCGCTAGGGGGAGGAGGAGGTGTGTGTGTGTGTGTGTGTGTGTGTGTGTGTGTGTGTGTGTGTGTGTGTGTGTGTGTGTAACTGTGCTAGTCTTCTAATACTTGGTCAATATTTTGTTCGACGTAGCCATAAAAATTTTTGAATATTTTCATCTTTTTTTTTTTCGCCCCTCTTCTGATTTCATTTCGAAAATTTGCCAAACGTTTTATTCAAACTTTTCAGTCAATTTGAATTCCAGCGGCGTGTTTGTATTTGTTGGAGTTGCAATCATTTTTTTTTCCACGGGGCTGAAAAAGAAGCAATATAAAAAAAAAACGTTTGACTCCGTCAAGTGAATTGGTTGCAGCCGAAGCATTTTTTTTGATTCCTTATAACGAAAGACGGTAAAGGGGATCGAAACCCTTAGAAGAATTGG
>NC_092242.1:66228519-66241019 GCF_036320965.1 Panulirus ornatus
AAACAAAGTATCCAAAATACATAAGCAAAACATAGAAATAAAACCTCAAAACCCTCCTTCCTACCCATCCAACCATCCCACATTCACCAAAAAAACGACCCACCGAACAAGCCCCCCAAGAACACCCACACACACACACCACACACACACACACAACACACACACACACACACACACACACAACACACACACACACACAAAACACCCACACATACTCGACAGACACCCCCACTCCCCCACCATCCCATGCCCAAATCCATATCTTCGCGCAAAGTGTGCGCTAACACCCCATCCCCGCATGATCGAACCCATCCTCGAAAAACCAAAAAAACCAAAAGTGCACAGAACGAGCTCACAAATGCCACGCTTACCTCATGCGAAAAGGACACAGGATGTCAACAAGCCTAAACCGGATTAACTAAATCCATAGTGCCAGGAAAAGCGACAGAAATTTCCTGGACTCACATCTCAGCCTAACACCAACCACACACACACACACACACACACACCACACACACACACACCCACACATCCAAGAACTGCACATATTTCCATACTTGTTTTGAATACCACGGGGTTACCGTGCGTGGCCTGTAGACCCCAGGCGAAGATTTGGCCATGCTTTGGCTGACCAGAGCTGGCGTCATTAAATATGTGTAGTTGTTAATTAAAAGTCGGGACAGTGAGCAATCATTGCCAAGGGTTCTTTTTTCCCCGTCCCTTGTGTTTCTGCGCATCCTCCCTCTCTCTCTCTCTTCTCTCTCTCTCTCTCTCTCTCTTCTCTCTCCTCTCTCTCTCACTCTCTCTCTCTCTCTCTTCGTCTCTCTCTCTCTCCTGCAGACTGTTCCTCAGGTCTCTGTCTTATTTCCTGTTTGCGTGTGATATTTTTTTTTCTCTCTGACATTTCTAGCTCACTCTTCTGTAACATTTTCATCTATGATATATATATATATAATATATATATATATATATATATATATATATATATATATATATATATATATATATATATATATATATATATATTCCTATGAGTCCACGGGGAAAATGAAACACGATAAGTTCCCAAGTGCACTTTCGTGTAATAATCACATCATCAGGTGAGACACAGACACAAAAGAGAAATATAAGTCAGTGTGTGTGTGTGTGTGTGTGTGTTTATTCAGCCACGTAGCAAAAGGCTGTCAAAGAAAATATAATGCTACGCTGAATGTAAGGTGGGTATACTTGCACTACGTCAATATGAGTTACGTCTCTCTGTCTAACACGGAAAGATTGACGGCGTTGCACTCCTAGGACGGTGGAATCTACGTTGCGCTTTCGCTCGCCCAGTGCATGAGGCCAAGTTAGGGAGACACATAGTTGTGGAGCGGATGGGGAAGGGGAGAGAGAGGAAGCAAGAGACGAAGAATGAAGAGTAGGGAGACAGGAGAGAAGACAGGGGGAACGGGACAAGAAAGAAGAACGAAGTAAAGAAAAAGAAGGACAATGAAAGACAATTCTTTTCCCCCACTTCATCTTCCCTATAGACCATCTCCGTCTTTGGCCAGACGTAACGTTTTCATCATAACGTTACCAGATGTTGTGTGGGGCATCTGGTGCGCCGGGAGGGGGACCCGACGACTGCCTGAAGAACTAGCCAAGCCAGTGGCTGGTTCATCAGCTCCCCCACCTCCTGACCACATCCCTCCAACGCTGACCATAGGATGCTCATTCCTGACTCGTGTTTTGTGGGCATAGAATTTCTTGCGTGTTTAAAGCCTCTGGCTTTAGATTCAGCCCAGCTGAGCAGCCTCTCTGAGCCTTGAAAACAGTGTCGCTCTCTTCCTCTTCGTCTCTCTCTCTCTCTCTCTCTCTCTCTCTCTCTCTCTCTCTCTCTCTCTCTCTCTCTCTCTCTCTCTCTCTCTCTCTCTCTCTCTCTCTCTCTCTCAGAGCCTGGAAAGCAGCGCAACCCCCCCCTCCTTCCTTCCCTGTATCCCCAGGATGATGATAATGAAGATATATGGCTTAAGGAGCAATACACTTGGATTGCCTCCCTCCTTCACTATTCAGCCTTGTTATGTTCCCAGCCGAGGAGAGGCAAGCGACAACCTCAGACTGAATGTTCCATGAGCACGACCAGTCAACACGACCACACTCATGATTCCCAGCGTCTTCAAGACGTATTATAACCTCCTTGAAATCCTGGTTGTGATGAGCGTGAAAACTCATATCAAAAACCAACATAAGATCGCTGCTAAGGATTTGACACACGTCTCCGATCCCCCTAAACACACTCCTTGAACTCACAGGTTCTTACCTAACAGACCAGATCTCTCACCTCCTTCGGTAACTCAATCCTCGACTCCTTCTTCCAGATGCTCTTACACCCCCGTCTGCCGCCAGGGTCAATACACATCAAGAAGATTGACGAGATTTAAGAAAAGGAGTTAATGTATGTGTATTGTGTATACTCATACACACACATCACACTTGTGGAAAAGTACACATAACACTGTATATGTAATTTGATAAGATGTTATTGCGACCACAGATACAAATTAGCAGAATAATAATCACGATGATGATTTTCATACCGAATAGTTTCTCGACTTTATGTAATGTGTTGTACAGAAAGGCTTTAAACCAAACAGAAAAGGTGGAGGTTGAAATACAGTCCGACTGTATCCACACTACGGTTGTGTGTGTGTAAACGCGCATGCTTGCGTTTGTGCAGTTTTATTTTTCTTCTTTTTACGTACGAGAGCCATAGTTCAGAGCCGAAGCGGGAACAGAAGCATTGAGGGTATGGGCGCTAGCGGTGGCGTTCGTTCATCGCTGGTATAATACACTCTGGTGAACGGTGCTTGAAATGAGATTAGAAATGTCCCTTATCTTCGTCGCGGAGGCTGATGCTGAAGCAAGTGTTTTAGGTTCTTTGAGATTCGATCTAAAGACGACAAAAAAAAAAAGAATTAGCTTTGCTTTAGGTGTGAGTTGAAAAGAATTCTTAAAGATATCCTGTATTTGTCCAGTATATGTGTCTATGTGTACCTGGTCGCTGGATTTTGGGAGAGATTGATTTTTACTGGCTATCATTCAGACAAGAAAGCCAATTCATCAGCAGAATTAGATTTTTTCCTCGAAGGACGTAAATTGAATTATGATATGGACATTTTTTCGAACATAAGTTCATGCAAACATTGTTCTCATATATATATATATATATATATATATATATATATATATATATATATATATATATATATATATATATATATATATTATACATATATGTATGTATTAAAACAATCGAACACTCATGAAATGACATTTGCCTGTGTCGTAGCGCATTGCGCTAAACCCAGGCCCGGCTGGCGAACAATTCAGAGATAATACATGTATTTCATTAAGGCTCATTCGTGAGAATATGCCACATTCATCATGGCTAAAGGACTCAGGATGTCCTTCAAGCCTAAACCGGATACAATGCCTTTGCCAGGAAAAGCGACAGAAATTTCCTGGACGCACATCTCTGCCTAACACCTTCCACACACACACACACACACACACACACACACACACACACACACACACATACAGAAACTGCACATATTTCCTACTTGTTTTGAATACCACGGGGTTACGTGCGTGGCCTGTAGACCCCGGGCGAAGATTTGAGCCAGCTTTGGCTGACCAGAGCTGGCGTCATTAAATATGTGTAGTTGTTAATATAAGCGGGACAGTGAGCAATCATTGCCAAGGGTTCTTTTTTCCCCGTCCCTTGTGTTTCTGCGCATCCTCTCTCTCTCTCTCTCTCTCTCTCTCTCTCTCTCTCTCTCTCTCTCTCTCTCTCTCTCTCTCTCTCTCTCTCTCTCTCTCTCTCTCTCTCTCTCCCTGCAGACTGTTCCTCAGGTCTCTGTCTTATTTCCTGTTTGCGTGTGATATTTTTTTTTCTCTCTGACATTTCTAGCTCACTCTTCTGTAACACTTTTCATCTATGATATATATGTATATATATATATATATATATATATATATATATATATATATATATATATATATATATATATATATTAATATATATATATATATATATATATATATATATATATATATATATATATATATATATATATATATATATATATATATATATATATGCCTTGCAGATCACGTCCACACACGAGTCTTACGTGCACTGAGGGTGTTGTCGGCCCTTAGAATTATCTGGACCACCAGATGATGAAGGTGGTCGAAGATCTTTATGTCTGGTGGTTATAACTTAAGTGATGCAGGCACAGTCGACGACAGGCTTCTAAAAGTCCAAATGACCCACCTGCTCACTGTCTATGATATATCCGCCCTCTTCCATACCTTGTCCTTAAGGTCGAGTGTTTATTCCCTTCGTTTATTTGATCTTTTGTACGAATTTATGTTTTCAAGGTCGTGGGTCCTCTCCAGGCTTCTTTTAGTTGTTGTGGGAGTTCTCTCAGCTCATGGTAGTGTCCTGGGGACTTCTCCCAGCTCATGGTAGTGTCCTGGGGACTCCTCTCAGCTCATGGTAGTGTTCTGGGGGACTCCTCACAGCCTCTGGTAGTGTCCTGGGTGACTCCTCACAGCCTCTGGTAGTGTCCTGGGGGACTCCTCACAGCCTCTGGTAGTGTCCTTGGGGACTCCTCACAGCCTCTGGTAGTGTCCTGGGGACTTCTCTCGGCTTAGGGTAGTGGCTTGGCGGACCCTTGCCTCTCCCAGTCTATGGTAATCTCCGGGCGAACATCCGGGTAATCTCCGAACATCACCTTCACTTAACTTTACCTTTGTATTTACGTTTAAAGTGATGTAAAGATGATATACTCACTTTACGTAAGCCGAGTGGAAATAGTCACAGATTTTCCACTGAAAGAAAATATCGTTTCCTTTGATTTAAAACTCTAGAGCAATTTGTTTCCTACCGTTGAAATGATCTAGATAAGGTAATGATACTTTTTTTTTCAGTGAATGTTTTATAATGAGAAAGAGTAGGAAATATTCATTTTTTGAGAGATATGATGGGCATTAGATTTCACATGCTGGCCAGATCATTACAATTGTTTTATTGACGAACAAACGACTTTTCGTATTTTGAGACAAATGTGTTTAATTAGAGAGTAACTAGAACCCTGTGAAGTTGGAGAATATAAGTGGCTTACCTTCATCCTACATCTGAATATTGGCGACTCGTATATACATCATGGGTGCAACTTCTGTCTGCAGCTAAGACAGCTAAAGGGGCCCAATAGGTTGCTGGTATAGCTTCCGCCAACAGCTGTAATATTGAAGACCAGTATGATGTCAGAATTGCAAGAACTGTCAATATCTAAGAAAGCTAAGGGCCTAGTAGATAGCTGGTATAGCTTCCTCCAACAGCTGAATATTGAGCCACTGCTCATAGCTGAGGAACCTGCAATGGCCCAGTAGACAGCTGGTATAGCCCCTGCCACCCATCTGAAAGCGAAGGACCCAGCGGCAACTCTTCATAACTGTCACCGGGTGGCTCTGTTTCTCCTCAACTCCCCGAAGCAACTTCCCCAACTCGGCCCCCAACATAACACGCCTCTGCCCCCACACCCTCGCCTCTCCCCGACACACACCCACACACCCACACAACACGTCAGCCTTATTACCACACAACCCGGTGCCCGAGACACGTACTGTTGCTTTGATTAGAAATATATGTATATATATATATGTAACCTTCCCGTAAACTGGCAAAACTTTGTTAACTCCCCCGAAAAAGGAGAAGATTACACCTTTTTTTTCTAATTTTTTTTTTACATCTCAGCCCTGGCGTATTAGCCAAGTGTTTCTGGAAGTTAGATTTCAGTAAAAGCAAGGATTTCTGTTTTTATTTTACTCCCTCTCGCTTTATTTTTACTTGGTTTTGAATATTTCTCTTTTATTTCATTCATAATAACGACCATGACACGAGCAATAAACATCACCTAATCTAGGTAGTGTGTAATGAAAGGAAGATTACAGAGTACGAGACAAAAGAATGAAGATATTAATTACAGTTCCTTTTGAGTATTTTTAGCCCTGGGGCTCTTAAAGGTGGAGAGGTTGTAGGAAGAAGGAAAGACGAGACGGAAGAAGTGAATTCCACAGCTTGGCTGCGCTGCACAACCAAATGAAGGAGGCATCATAAAGGTTCATCCTCGAGTGGCTCTTCTCCACACGGAAACTAAAGGAAGGAGCAGCCAGTCACATGTCACGGGTCCGAGCCATAGTGGTCGACAGACATACGTATCACAAGAACAGTCGCCGAAGTAATAATGAGAGAGAGAGAGAGAGAGGGAAGCAACATGATGGTGGTTGGAAAGAAATGGATGAAGAGAATTGATAGCAGGAGTTTGGGTGAGGCAGAACACTATTCATTCCTTGTTTGACTAAGAGCGAGGTTGAGAGGAGCCACCTAAGGCATTTGAATACTCCATAATGGGTCATGAAAGGGCCCCCTGTAGATACGGAAAATAATTCCGGCACATATACAGCACTGGCAGCGTTTAGAAAACAGAATTTGTGGTGTGCAATCCGGAGTGAAGGTCATGGTTATGCCCAATATCCCTTATGGTATTACAGGGTTGAACTGAAGAGTTTTGGAAATGATTAGCTCGAAGTGAATGAGATTTAGAAAAAGTGAAGAAGCAGAAATTGCCTTTTGCGTTCTACGGAAACTAACCAGGTTATTGCCTCCCCATTCCGAGATCCTGCGGGTAATCTGAGTCAAGAGAGGAAATCATGTTCAGTGCGAGAAAAAGAACGAGCGTTTGGAGGGAAGAGGGGGATTGAAAATGAGCTGAAGTGAGACGTGGAGGAAAGAAGATTGTATATGGCGAGAAGAGAGAATGTAGACGGTAGGATGGAACCCTGATGGACACGACTGATGATAGGGAGGGAGGGAGGAGTCGCTCCCTCGACGATAACTGCAAAATGGAAGGACTGGAAGGGAAACTATGCGTTAGGGAACAGAAGAGAATAAGGAGCGTCAAAGGAAGGAAGTTTGGGAATCAAAAGACCTAACGCCACACCCCGTCAGATGCTTTAAAGATGTCGAGGGATCGCAAAGACATTCAGAGAGGAGGACCAGAGGTGAGTCACATAGGATAGAAGATCTCTTGTAGGACCTTGCTCCGGGAAAGCACGTTTTGGTGACTCGAGAGAAGGGGATTAGATCCGACGTGTTCAGGAAAAGGAGAGTTGAGGATTCTGTTTCGTTTGTGATTGCCCCCGAGGACCCCTCTCTTGAAAGGGTCCAGGAGTTATTACAGCACCCATTTTCCAGGAACTCTTGCGGTTCCAAAGCTGTGCTACTTCCAGTAACTGGAAGATGATGGATTTCTCTGGAGAAGTTTTTCGAAGAGATGATAAAGCCACGCCAAAGGTGACTTTTTACTTACAGTGAAATCTCGAGTTGAGGATATATATATATATATATATATATATATATATATATATATATATATATATATATATATATATATATGTATATATGTATATATATATGTATATATATATATATATATATATATATATATATATATATATATATATATATATATATGTATATATATGTATATATATATATATATATATATATATATATATATATATATATATATATATATATATATATATATATATATATATATACATCTAGTTTTTGTTTATACCACCATTCATCATCCATATCCTATACGCAAAAATTTTCGAAACCTTAGAGAGAGAGAGAGAGAGAGAGAGAGAGAGAGAGAGAGAGAGAGAGAGAGAGAACCTGCTCTAAATTCAGCTAGAAACACAGTGTCTAAGCCAGTCAGGTCATGAACTCTACAGATATATACATATATATATTTTTTTTTTCTTTATATTGAAGGCTCCAGTCACAGGCAGAAGTCCACATCAAGGCCGGGTCTTAATTGAAATATAGAGAGAGGATTATAAAACGGGGAAAAAGTAAAAGGCAAAGGGAAAGTATTTCCTTCCACTCCCACTCCCGAAATCATACATTGAACGGTACGGACCTAGAACCAAACAAATGGAATACAATATACCAATCTTGCAAACAAGCAGGCAGAGATATCGTATCCAAAACTGATATATATGTATATAAAAAAAAAAGAGAATTTCATTTTCGCCGTGCTTCTCTCTCTCTCTCTCTCTCTCTCTCTCTCTCTCTCTCTCTCTCTCTCTCTCTCTGGTGGGGGCGCAGGTTGAGCAACTCGCAATAAATAATCGAGACCGATAAACTCCCTGGATGATAAGATTCGAAACCCTTCCCCAAAATGTGATCATGAAGTTGGTTTAATCCCGGGAGGTTAATTAGCATTTTTTTTTTCTTTTTTTTAACCGGGGATCATGTAGGAGCCATGGTTCAAATGTCTGTCTGTCTTTGCTTGTTTCGAGTTAATCTTAACTTGTGTTTTTTTTTTCTTTCGTCTTTTTCATTTGAGGACCCTAATGCAATCATCAAAATCCTTCCTTTGCATTGTGGTCAACTTAAGAATGTCAGTCATTACGTCTCGTACTTCATTTTAAGATTTCTTTTTATCCTATTTTCTTTTTAATTTTCCACATCTAGGTATTAGAATTCCCGTAGGAATTTGTAGTATGTGACCTGGAATGAGTTATAGCCATAATGTTATTCAGTGGCCTTTAATCCTGTAACAGTGAATGAGGCAACGTATAGTTACTTGAAACGTACAGTGCATGAATGACATTAGATCGAATTCCTTTGCCTGATACAGAAGAAGACAATCTAGTCGTAATATTGAGCATAGCTAAACCCTGGTTTTATTTCCTCGTAGATTTATGTCAAACATATGGTAAACTGAATTATTAGAATGGCTAATTTGGGAAGGATTAAGTTAACTCTTAAAAAGAATAAGGAATTAGTAAGTAAATCAAGATAGTGTGGGACCCACATTGCTTTTCATAAGCCATTTGCGTTTTCTATATAAAGTATCAATGGGAAGAACTGATTTATTGCTATAATATATTGAAGATTTCTTTGAGGTTTGTAATTTATTCATTTAAGGTGATATATGCACACACACAAAAAAAAATCCTCACGAATGATTTTTAAACGCTTCCTTAAACTCAATGGCATTTTATTGACACTCTGCTTTTTCTTTGATTTATATCACCTTATTTCTTTCCTTTTTTTTCCCATCCTAGTTGTTGAAATCCCTCCCTTGAAACCCTTTGCCTGACACTCCCAATTATTTCCTACCGTTACGCCAACCCCATTTTTCTCTCGACGTTTTTCATCCATTCCCAATTGAAAATAAGGACTTGAGCAACTCTCTCTCTCTCTCTCTCTCTCTCTCTCTCTCTCTCTCTCTCTCTCTCTCTCTCTCTCTCTCTCTCTCTCTCTCTCTCTCTCCAGGCAGGTATTACCGTTAATATACCTCCTTCTCCGGTTGGTGGCTGCCTACCACGTAGAAAGAGAGAGAGAGAGAGAGAGAGAGAGAGAGAGAGAGAGAGAGAGAGAGAGAGAGAGAGAGAGAGGGTATCTCGGAGGGATTTTTATGTGGCCCCAAGAAAATTAAAATGCTTCACCTCCAGCTTGATTTAGCTGCAAAATTACGGTGACGTTTTTCGCGATAGTATTGGCTACAGCTCTCTGGGAGGGGAGGAGGGGGCTGTCGAACATGCCAATCAATGCAAGAGATCATCGTATTTCGATACCGTTCCTCATGACGCGACCCTCTGAAAACGCGCCACGTGACGTGGGGGGAGGGAAAGAGGGGTAGGTGGGTGGGTGGTGAGGGGGAGGAGGAATAAAAAGAATTCCTTTTAATTTGGAGAGAGAGAGAGAGAGAGAGAGAGAGAGAGAGAGAGAGAGAGAGAGAGAGAGAGAGAGAGAGAGAGAGAGAGACGGATGGAGGGAGGGGGGTAGAGCACACCTGAGGAGACAGGTTAAGACTTAAAGACAGACAGAGACATGTAAGGACGCACTTTCCTAAAAGGAACCAAGACACAGAAATGAAATAAATAATCTGAACACCTCTGCTCCCTCTGGATAAATTCGTTTAGATAAAGAATTATCTCTGACTCAGGTTGCTGTGGAAATAAAAAGAGCGTGGTTGAGAGAGCAGAAGAGGGTGTTTTGAAGTGGTTTGGGCACATGGAGAGGATGAGTGAGGAAAGATTGACCAAGAGGATATATGTGTCGGAGGTGGAGGGAGCAAGGAGAAGAGGGAGACCAAATTGGAGGTGGAAAGATGGAGTGAAAAAGATTTTGTGTGATCGGGGCCTGAACATGCAGGAGGGTGAAAGGAGGGCAAGGAATAGAGTGAATTGGAGCGATGTGGTATACCGGGGTTGACGTGCTGTCAGTGGATTGAATCAAGGCATGTGAAGCGTCTGGGGTAAACCATGGAAAGCTGTGTAGGTATGTATATTTGCGTGTGTGGACGTATGTATATACATGTGTATGGGGGGGGGTTGGGCCATTTCTTTCGTCTGTTTCCTTGCGCTACCTCGCAAACGCGGGAGACAGCGACAAAGTATAAAAAATATATATATATATATATATATATATATATATATATATATATATATATATATATATATATATATATATATATATATATATATATTCCTCTCTCTCTCTCTATCTCCCACAGTCTGGAGTTCAGCCTTCACAATAGCACTTCATTTTTCCCTCGAAACTTTTCACCTCATCATCTGATATTGATGACACGTTAATGGTATATGGATATAAGTGTATGTGCGCTAATGTGCTTCGGTTAAATGATTGTTTGTCACATTTCGTGTGTGCATGTATAATCAAATGTTCATACACAAGTTAATCCTTGATTCCCTTAATTTCTCTGTTCCTTCAGTCATCCATATTTTCCCCCTCCTCTCTCCTCCCTCTCCTCCTCCTTCTCTCCTCCTCCTCCTCGTGCTCCTCCTCCTCGTGCTCCTCCTCCTCCTCCTCCTCCTCCTCCTCCTCCTCCTCCTCCTCCTCCTCCTCTTCCTCCTCCTCCTCTTTATCCATCTCCCCTTACATTCCCCCTTTAGGCAGAGGGGTAAGTGCAAGTATCGACCAGTCGTATGTGTGGAGCTTCCATCACAAAGTGTAAATCAAGATAACATGCTGTAAATGAAGTTATGGTCGTATCTGGAGGTCGAAGAAGACAGAGATGTGAATATTGTGAAACTCGTCTCTCTTGACCGTGAGGCGGAGGCTTTAAGGAGGGGAGGTTTTCTATGAGGGTTTCTGGGTGGGTTTTCTATGAGGGTTTCTGGGTAGGTTTTCTATGAGGGTTTCTTGGGAAGTTATTGGGAGCGTTGATTTTAGGGGAAGGTTTTTCAGGCGGTCAAACTTTAGGGGAAAGGTTGCTTTGAGGTCCTTTGGGTGCGTTGACTTTAAGGGATGGCTTTGAAGAGGTGAAAATTTTTAGGGAGGGGTTTCTTTGAGGGTTCCTTAGGAGAGTTGATTTTGAAGGGAAGGGGTTTTTGGAGGTGAAAACCTCCGAGAGAACACTGGACACCACTTCCTCAAAGTGATCCATGAGCAGGAAGGCACGACCTGTGGAGGCGACAGGATCCGTGTGCTGCTCAGAGAACCATCCATCACTTCTCGTCCTCCAGATCCTAAGACCAAAGTCGATCCTCAAGATCAAATATCAGAGAGACTACGAGTGCGTTTGCGCTTTCCCTCCCCCACTAGGCCTCCTCCCACAAGACACCCTCACAAAATAATGAGGCTTAGGTGAACACTCGGCCATCTTGCTTTCTCCAGGATACACGAAAGGGGAGGAGGGACTAGGATGACTGAGGGCGACTTGTCCACTGGGAAGTGTAATCTCGGGGCGTTTTTTTTTTTCTTTTTTTTAAGGGAGGCTGGATTATCCAGCTTTATCTTTTTATAGGGATTTGTGGCGTGAGGTGTATACTGCCTGATGAAGAGATAGATAGATGGATAGAGAGAGAGAGAGAGAGAGAGAGAGAGAGAGAGAGAGGGAGAGAGAGAGAGAGAGAGGGAGAGAGAGAGGGAGAGAGAGTACCTTCAGAAGGAGAGGAGAAACGATACAAACTGACACAAAGCTAGGAAGACATCTGGACCAATACAGAGAGAGAGAGAGAGAGAGAGAGAGAGAGAGAGAGAGAGAGAGAGAGAGAGAGAGAGAGAGATTAAGGGATCCTTTTCTCCATTAGGTCATTACTGGTGTTATGCCACACAGGTCTAGGGACGTATACAAGCCTGGTGCCCGGGCTTAGTGGTAACGTGATCTCCTCGTTGCCTGTTGGGGCGGCTGAGTGAGCCGGGAGTTGAGCCTTACTCATCATCTGCAGATCCTCTTACGCCAACATGGAGAGGATTCGAACATCTGGTGAAAAGGATTCGAATATCTGGTGAGATGAAGAAGAAAAGAGGGATTTTAGGGATGCTGTGTGTGTGTGTGTGTGTGTGTGTGTATATGTGTGTGTGTGTGTGTGTGTGTGTGTGTGTGTGTGTGTGTGTGTGTTAT
>NC_092242.1:66246019-66261019 GCF_036320965.1 Panulirus ornatus
TGGTGGTGGTGGTGGTGGTGGTGGTGGTGGTGGTGGTGGTGGTGGTGGTGGTGGTGGTGGTGGTGGTGGTGGTGGTGGTGGTGGTGGTGGTGGTGGTGGTGGTGGTGGTGGTGGTGGTGGTGGTGGTGGTGGTGGTGGTGGTGGTGGTGGTGGTGGTGGTGGTGGTGGTGGTGGTGGTGGTGGTGGTGGTGGTGGTGGTGGTGGTGGTGGTGGTGGTGGTGGTGGTAGTCATTTGGATGTAAGTAAGTGCTACGGAGAAACGATTCTCGATACGGGAATAATTATGCTGATAGCTGAACAAACTATTGGCACCTGCTTTTCTTTAAGAGCGATTGGGTTTGCTACAAAAGGAGGAGGAAGACAGGGGAAAGACTGAAGACAGAATATGTATGTGTGTGTGTTTTTTTTTGTGTGTGTGTCTGTCTGTATCTGTCTGTATGTCTGTCTGTCTGCGTCTGTCTGTCTCTCTTTATGTCTGTCTGTCTTTCTGTCTGACTGTATCTGTTATATCTATCTGACTATGTCCGTGTGTGTGTCTGGGTGGTTCTGTATCTCAGTCGGTGTGTTTGTGTCTGTATATTCATTCGTGATTCATCGGACAGCTATGTGGTAAATAATGTATCTTTATTAGAAAGTTCTTTCTTGATCACATACACAATCTCTTTCCTGGCGTAGATGCCATGATCAGTGAACCATATCTCTGTTATTCAGAAACGTAATCCCATGTTCTGGTTTATCTTCGGTTGGATAGATGTTAAGTAAAGTAACCAGTCAACATTTTCCATAGCTTCCAGTTCCCGTGTTCTATCGCTTGGCCTTAGCTTCCAGTTCCCATGTTCTATCGCTTGGCCTTAGCTTCCAGTTCCCATGTTCTATCGCTTGGCCACAGCTTCCAATTCCCATGTTCTATCGCTTGGCCATAGATACTAGTTCCCATGCTCTATCACTTGGCCATCTCCCCAACAGCCTTCTGTTAACTTTCAACCCAACTCCCACCAGACCAATCTATGTATCTCCCACCTACTACCATTATCCTCCTACCTCACTAGTCTTCTCCAACAAACCCTTCTCTCTCCTCCTTCTCCACCATCATCCCCACCACTACGGATCTTCATCATCTCCACCCCTCCTGCGTCATCCATAGCTCTCATCTTCCATATTTAAACATGCTGTGCCATAACTCTTCCTGAACTTTCCTCATCTCCGCGTAGCTAATCTCGCTCTCTCTCTCTCTCTCTCTCTCTCTCTCTCTCTCTCTCTCTCTCTCTCTCTCTCTCTCTCACACACACACTCTCACCCTCTCTCACCCTCCCTCTTACAACACTGTCTGAAGTGGGTGTCCCTCCATCTATCTTGTCCAGTAATTCTTCAAAATGTTCAAAAATTTCCCCTCCCGAAGCGCCTTTCTTTTTTCTTTTTTTTCTTCTTCCCTGGTTTACGTTTCTCATTTTTGGCATCATTTTATTTTTTGGGGGGAGGGGAGATATAGATAGATAGAGAGAGAGAGAGAGAGAGAGAGAGAGAGAGACAGAGAGAGAGAGAGAGAGAGAGAGAGAGAGAGAGAGAGAGCAAGGACCACATGACTTTTTTTTTCCCCAGCGTAGCCTCTACCTTGACGACACCTCCCTCAGCAACATACACACACACACACACGCACACACACACACACACACACACACACACACACACACACACACACACACACACACACACACGCCACAGAATCTTATTCACCAAAGTCAGATGGAGATGGAGGGGGTTCAGGACGGCGAGTGACACACTCACCTCAGTGTCTCCCTCCCACTAAATCTCTAATGGCGCCGAGGTATTAACCCACCCTTCTCTCCAGCCCCAGACACGACACACACCACCACCTCCCCACCTCCACACATCTCCGTGTTCCTGACGGCTTGCCAAGAGACGTGGTAGCTCCTTCGTCTCCGTCAGAGTGAAGACAGTCTTGTAGAAGGACTCGGGGGAGTTCTTGTCTCACGACAATACCTGCATACGGATGCAAGGTGGTGGTGAAGGACGAGGAAGAGGAGGAGGAGGAGGAGGGAAGCCGTGGTTGTTGGCGTGGTGGTAGTGGTTGCTTGTGGTTGTGGGGAAAGATGATTTGTAACGACAGTGAAGGTGGAATTAGAGTTGGTGGAGGATGTTGTATTTCAGATGGGTGTCGGAGGATGGAAGGGGTGTTCTTACTGGCAAGTGCTTGTGGTTATGCCAGTGGTTGTGGTGGTTGGCGACACCAGTAGTGGTGGTGGTGGTGGTGGTAGTGATGTTGGTTGTGGTAGCGCTGGTGGAGATTAATGGTTTTGGTAGGTAAGATGGTTTTGCCAGCGGTGTTGTTAGGTTGATGGTATTCGTTGATGTTGGCAGTGGTTTGGGTTGGTTGATGGTGATGGCAGAGGTTGATGGTATTCGATTATGATGGCAGTGGTGTTGGTTTGTTGGTTGATGGTGTTGGCAGAGGTTGATGGTATTCGATTATGATGGCAGTGGTGTTGGTTGGTTGGTTGATGGTGTTGGCAGAGGTTGATGGTATTCGATTATGATGGCAGTGGTGTTGGTTGGTTGGTTGATGGTGTTGGAAGTGAGGCAAGATGTTCCTGGCCTTGTTGTTGGTAGTGAGGTCAACAAGGAACGGTTGGTAGGCTGGTGATGTTGGTAGGGACACACAATATGTGTTGGTAGGCTTCTTATGTTTGGTAGTAACACTGGTGTTGGTAGAGCCGATAGTGTTGTTAGCAGTAAACAGATGTTCCTGGCTGGTGTAAGTAAACGAACCCGCGTCTTACCTTTAACAGAAACTGCTTCTGTTTCTGTCATATCTCATTTTCCTGCTTAATTGCTGTACCTCGTACTGCTTCTGCTGCTGTTACTGCTCATGTTGCTGCTGTTGGATCTCCCTCCTGCTGCGACAATAGGCAGATCGTGAAGTCGAACCCCGAAGCATCGGGGAACAGAATGAAATCAGATCCTCGACGCCAGCCCATCTGTCCATACTATCGAACCCAAGCATTACCTCCGTGTAGACGTACCTGTTGATGAATGACAAGAAAACTCGAAGCCGACGTAGCTAAGAGGCGATGGAAAACGGTGTGAGCACTTTGCACTCGAGTGCCTTTTATCCAGGGAGGTGCTCTCATGAAGGAGAAAGACATATATATATATATATATATATATATATATATATATATATATATATATATATATATATATATATATATATATATATATATATATATATATATATATCAGGGAGATCAGTTCCTCTTTAGTGTTACACGAGAAATTGGGAAGAGAGAGTGAGAGAGAGAGAGAGAGAGAGAGAGAGAGAGAGAGAGAGAGAGAGAGAGAGAGAGAGAAGAGGATATACTGGGAGTACATGAGGCAGATGGAGAGCTGGCTGACTGATAAAAAGGATCTGCTTCCCTTTGAACTGTCGGGAAAATAGACACGAGGACAGATGACAGGCGGCGTAGGACAATACACCAGGAATAAAAGCAGGAGACGGTTATCCAGACCGTCAGAATTGCTATAGAATTTGAGTTAGAGAGAATGTCAAATGTAAGTGTTAGAAAACGAAACATGAGTATGTTTCCTCATATTTCATTTGAATTGAATTCAGAAACATGATTGTGGATGTACTATATCTAAATGGAATTCAAGAATATGATTGTGAATATAACTCCAGTAGTGCTCCATAAATGAAATTCATATTGTTATAATATAATTCCTCCAGTGATACATAAGAGGTCCTCAGAAATGTAACTGCGAATATAATTCCTCCAGAGGCATTTTGAGTGGCATCCAGCTATACTAATTGTCAGTATAATCCAGTGCAGTTCAGAAATATAATCGTGAATATTATTCCTCCAGTGCAATTCAAATGGAATTCAGAGTGCAGAAAATAACTTCCTGGAGCTGAGTGGCTCTAAGTACAATTTCCTGTTTCAGATCGACGCCTGGGCTTCGCTTCCCTTGACCAACCTCCCCTGTTTTTAGAGGATTTCCAGTTCGATTACTTTTTCATCCCACGTAATTACTCAGGGATTCTTATTCGTTTATGGAAACAGTGCGTGACAGAAGTGCAGTATATATATTAAAAGCAGGCGATAGCGAAGCAGATGTCCAGAGAGAGAGAGAAAAAAAAAAATACGAGAGAAAGGGAGTATATATATATATATATAGTTTTCGACGAAATCGCTCATATCTGATAAGTCTGGTGATTTTTCTCATTACATAATTTACAAGCACGACAAAAATAATGCAGTTGATGTTATCTATCTAGAATTTCAAAAAGCTTTCGATAAAGTCCTGTATCAAAGGTTATTAGTAATTCGCATGGCACTGATGAGGTTGAACTTCATTGGTTGGGAAATTGGTTGATTATCCGTAAACAGAGTTGTGATTAATGGTCAAGCTTGAGAATTGTTAGACGTAACAAGTGGAGTGCCACAAGGATCAATTTTGGGACCGGTTTTCTTTCTCTTATATGTTGATTACATTGATAATGGGCTGAACAGCAAGATGTCAAAATTCGCTGATGATAGAAAGTTGGGAAATGAATCTACAAATGAACGTAAATGTCTACAGCTTCGAACTGATGTGGACAAACTGGTGGATTGGGGTCACAGGTGGCAAATGAATTTTATGATCGATAAGTGCAAAGTTTTAGAGCAGGTTTTTACAGTATGAGTTCTGTTGAACTCCCAAAGGTAAACGAGAAAAAATGACTTGGGTATGATAATCTCTGATGAGTTAAAACCAAGTAAGCAGTACACAGAAGCATGAAAAAAGCAATGAAATTCTTGGATTCATAGGTAAGGCCTTCGCATTGAATATAACAGTCTCTTGATGTGATTATTACACGAAAGTGCACTTAGGAACTTACCGTATTTCATTTCCCCGTGAACTCATAGGAATATATATATATATATATATATATATATATATATATATATATATATATATATATATATATATATATATATATATATATATATATATATATTACAAAATGTGAATATCCGCATCATACTCCAGAATGGAATATGCATCAAAAGGATGGCATATGAAAGAAGTGTCGACAGAAACCATTTCCAGATGAGCATCGAGCCCATCAGGAATCTGCCAAGCCAAGGGGATGTTACCTGAGATTTTCTCTTGTCGCTGCATCACGTGAGAGATGCCTTCGTGTGTGTGTGTGTGTGTGTGTGTCTTCCTCTGGCGCGCTCCCCACCTTTCTTCTTTATTCATCTTTTTCCTCTCTCTCTCTCTCTCTCTCTCTCTCTCTCTCTCTCTCTCTCTCTCTCTCTCTCTCTCTCTCTCTCTCTCTCTCTCTCTCTCTCTCTCTCACCCCATACGCTCCAGCTGTGGACTGGGAACTCAAGTTTCAGTACATTAGACGCGACAGCTGGAGCGTGAATGTAAGCAAATGGGGCAATTTATATATATATATATATATATATATATATATATATATATATATATATATATATATATATAATTACTTCACGACCCCCCTAAGTTTGTCTTCAGAGGCTGAAGTGTCTGCCTAGCATGGCTTGTTTTATTCTAGCTGCCATCAACAGCTTCTCTCAGAAGCCTCTTGCTTAAAAAGGTGTCGGATCCTTTTTTCTCAAAATCTTCCTCCTGAAAACTTTCTGTGTAGAGATACGGTAAGAACCAGTACTCAGAGGCAAATTGGACTTGTACCATTAACATTTTTGGATTGTGAAGCCTTTTTTGGAAAAAGGCAAAATAAGAAAACATATGCTGTTTTGTCGGTGTTTTGATGCTCTTCCTCCCACAGTACGTTGAACGTATCTAGTTACGTGAGTTAATACCATGTACGGAAGGATTCCACGGCAGGTCCTCAAAAGGACTTGGAATAATAGGATTTCCCTTAATTATTTGGTACTTAGCAAGGCTTGATGGTCTTGAGCGTCAGGTGGAGGGTCGTAACCAAGTGCTCAAGGGTCGTGCTCAAAGAGCCTTACCGTCGTGCTTGAGGCTCGGAAGGTCGTGCTTGAAGGTCGAACCGTCGTCCTCAAGGTTCTCACCCTTGTAAATCGGAGGTCGTGCCGTCGTGAGCAAAAGGGGTCGTACCTTCGTGCTCGAAAGCGGTCGTATCGTCGTGTTCGAGAGGGTTAAGCAAAAAGGGGTGAGGCAGATCACAGCCTCTTACCGTGGTACTGAGCATCATTCGTCAGTACCACGGTTCGATACCCACCGTCTTACCTTGAATACGGGATGAGGCGAGCCTGCGTGTTCAAGTCCCACTCCTGACGAAGAGGGAGAGAAGGAGTTACCGAAGCGACGAAAAGCAAGCACACCACCTGGCCATTTCCACGTGAAATGCTTGAGAGGGGGTGCAGGGGCGGGGGCGCGCACAAGAGAGAGGCGCGTCGAAATAAACTTCGGGGAAGATGAGATCTGGTTTCCACCCAGATGAGGAAAGGCCTTGTAAGTCTCAGGGAAATAAAAGGAAATGCAAGGAAGAAAAGAAGAGAAAGAAATGGTAAAGAACACTGCTTGGGAATAGGATAGGGTACGATGAGAGACTGAAGAAAAATGAGAATTTAAGTGAGATAATTTGATGAGATGATTCAATTTCTTAAAAGAATGTTCACTTAAAGGATGCCTTATGTACGATTGAAGTGTACAATTGATGAATAGAATTGAAGGGCAAATGAAGTGAGTGATTGACTGTGATCAGCCCAGGGCCATATACAATGTGGGATCATATATGACGTTACAGATTAATCATCTGGTGAATATGGTTACTTGATGTCGACCACCTTGAAGAACCTGGCAGGCGAGAAGTCTAATGGCCAAATAACCAACCAACTGTGGTAGCCAAAACACTGCGGTAGACAACCAGCTGTATTGGCCAAAATACTGTGGTAGCCAACCATCTAAGGTAGCCAGTCTACTGTGGTAGCCACATCACCTGACCTTTTGAAGATATCTTTTGCATCAAAATTCGAGTAGAAGAAAATGATGTAAAAGTCTAGACCATCATAATTCAAAGCTTAATCTTTGGTTGTTAATAATGTTAAGATGAAGCTGACCAGATAGAACACGTGTGGAATCAGTTCGTTAACGAATGAACATTTTGTGTATACGAAAGAAACGAAAGTTACTTTTCATCTCAGTGGATTCATGTCTGTAAACGTCATATGTAAAGTTGAACAACTGAATATGATTAAGATGTTGAAAATGTTGAAAAATGTTTATGCATGTTTGAGAGTTATACGCAACTGTATATTGAGTGTACCCTATTATAAGATAAACTTCCTATATATAATAGTATATTAACCATATATCATAGAATGATATTTTAGAGAAACGACATGATATTAAAGCCAGCATTGTCTGTCGTGCTTATGAGTAGGACCATAAAGCTTGCACAGCTTCCAAAGCTTATCCTTATTTTCTTGCTCTAAGTGATGCAAGACAGCAGCGGTACGGTACCAAAGACTGTACGGAAAAAACACGTAGAAAGCTGAATATCAAGCTCCCCTGCGAATACCGGAGCCATACAGATATTCTGTACTTCTCTGTAGATGCGATGGGCGCGAGCGTGCGCACTGCGCGGCAAAGAGAAAATTCCGTCCTCACCTCTGGAGACTCTACTCTCTTACTCTCTCCCTCTCTCTCTCTCTCTCTCTCTCTCTCTCTCTCTCTCTCTCTCTCTCTCTCTCTCTCCGCCCGTCCCTCAGGACTTGGAACAAAGGGAAAAATTGATGCGAGATAAAATGCATATAGTAAATCAAGGTCTGAAGCTCTCATTTGCATAACAAGGTCGACGCAAGAAGGGCGCAGCTTGAAATGGCTGGGGCTCCTGCTGAGGCGGGACTAGGATGAGGGAGATGCACAGGCAGGAGAGAGAGAGAGAGAGAGAGAGAGAGAGAGAGAGAGAGAGAGAGAGAGAGAGAGAGAGAGAGAGAAGCAGGAGAAGAGATAGAGGAAGTTAGAATTTTTCCTCTCTCTCTCTCTCTCTCTCTCTCTCTCTCTCTCTCTCTCTCTCTCTCTCTCTCTCTCTCGGCACAAATAATGTTGAGAAAGTGTTGAAGGAAGTGGCTGGAGGAGGTGGGATGAGTGGGTGGCTGGGTGTGGGGAATAATGAATAGTGTAATAAATGATCATGGAAATGGGGTTTTGAGAGAGAGAGAGAGAGAGAGAGAGAGAGAGAGAGAGAGAGAGAGAGAGAGAGAGAGAGACAGAGAGAGAGAGAGAGAGAGAGTAGGGGGAAGATTTGCAATTATCGATGCTAGGAATAAAGATCCAAAAAAATCACATTGGAAAATTTTACGCCAATTTTATTTCATTTCATTTTATTGGAGGGAAGGGAAATTTATCTTGTCTTTTCTATATCAATTTGCCAACTTACGAGTGAGAATGGCTACTGCCGACCATAACAGTGAAGTTGTACAGAAAAAAAAAAAGAAATCAAGATAACTTTAACACATCTGCTCCTTTTGTACTTCAGTGTCAAATGTTCCCTTCTGACGCTGATGGATTTCTTAATTGACCAAAACCTGACTAAAATTACGAATAATTTTCGATGCCTGTACACTTTTGCATTACGAAGGCATGTACTCCTAATATAAATATATATATATATATATATATATATATATATATATATATATATATATATATATATATATATCTATATATATATATATATATATATACTCTTGTAATTCGCTTACTTAGGCTTCATGCAGTTGCAGGACTTATTAAATTTCCTGGGAGACGTCGCCCACAAAAAACTAATGCATGCGAACTTGGTAAAACTAATGGGTTAAGAGTGACTTAGAAAATAGCATTCCCCGGACCTGCCATTTTCGGTCAAACTAAGCGGGAAAGTAGGTCACTGCCTACGTCATTCCTGAGGTTGTGGAACGCTACGCTTCCTCAAAGGATGTATCTGTTCACGAGTGGAATGAACCACCTATGTACACACCCAAAATATCATCCTACTTCGAATGACGTAACGTAACATAAAGATGTCTGAATATTCTCATGCGAAAGGTCTAATTATAAGTTTGAATTCATCTAAGGTCTAATGGGCAAATTCGTCTTCTTTCTGTACGCATTTAAAAGAATTAAGGCTTCCTTTTTTTTTTATCCTTGTTGATAACAAGGTGTTACCCACGTAGATATCATTTGCAAGTAACGTCGAAGTGGTGAGGATTTCTGAACGTATGTGTCAGATATAAGAAAGACTTGAGAGTGGGGAAGGGATGATAGAGCGGTAAATAACGAGTTAGTGGGATGAACATAACCATTGCCTTCGTCAGCGAGTTCAGGATTAGCAGATGAGAGATGTACTCAGTAATTGCGCTACGTCCAGTAGCAGCGAAATGGAGACACCTCCCGAGTGAGAAATTCTTTTGACGAGACTGTAACCCCAAAGTGATAAAAGGTTTGTCGAAGTTGACTTTTCACCTGAGATATAACTTCGAGCAGGCGAAGTCCGCCGGTAACACCTGCATATATACACACAGGAAGTCCTTTTTTTTTTCATCTTATACGGATTCTGCAGCAAATGTACAACCAACTGGTAATTGTGTCATCCAGGTCTTAGGGAAAAGTCAGAGAAATAAGGGAGGGGAAAAAAAATGGTATGTAAAAGTCAGTAGAATGTGATGATGAGAAATAGATCAAATTGGAAAGTATGTGGCACAGCAGCGATGAAAGGACGCGTTGATGAATAGAGAAAAAGAAAAGAGTCAACGAAGACAACGGGGGAGAGAGAGAGAGAGAGAGAGAGAGAGAGAGAGAGAGAGAGAGAGAGAGAGAGAGAGAGAGATAGGAGGAAGATACAGAAAATGCGGAAGAAAGGAAAACTAGAATTTTGAGAAGACGGAGGATGTATTCTTACAGCAGCTGTAGGAAGGGGGAGGGGGAAATATCAGGGGCATTGTTCCAGAGAGAGAGAGAGAGAGAGAGAGAGAGAGAGAGAGAGAGAGAGAGAGAGAGAGAGAGAGGGGGGGGGAATAGAGACGCGAATGAATTACCAGACTTATTCTTCAAAGAACAAAACATAGAGAAAGATAAATAGATTTGAAAATGACTACCTGCTGTAACCTGTAATCTAAGTCTTGAACTGACATGACATTAAAAAAAGAAAAAAGCGAGGTAATGGCTGAACTTCAATTCGGTATGAGAAAATACAGCTCAGAGCCGCTGGCCAAACCATCCGCCTAAATAAATGCAATAAATAATAGACCAAGAATGAGACGTGTGGACAGTCACTGCAGAAATGAAAAAAAAAATCCAGCAACATCTCTCGCAACCCCTCTTTTATTTCTTTTTAATATGTATATTTCCTTTTATTTTCTCTCTCTGTCTCTCTCTCTGTCTCTCTCTCTCTCTCTCTCTCTCTCTCTCTCTCTCTCTCTCTCTCTCTCTCTCTCTATATATATATATATATATATATATATATATATATATATATATATATATATATATATATATATATATATATTTCTCTTTGAGTTCATGGAGACTGACTCAATCCATCATCTCACGAAGATATATTTTGTAATATTTCTTTTTTTTCCTCTCAGTTCGCGAACTCTTGATGAATTGGAAACAAGTCACTACGTCTTTGATTTAAGACTTGTATGATTTTTAGTGTTATTTTACAAAATGTATCCGATCGCGCAGGATGCCGAGTTCCAATCCTAGCCCGCTATACATAAGACCCTGTATATATATATATATATATATATATATATATATATATATATATATATATATATATATATATATATATTACATTTTTTTTTCTTTCTAGTTTAGGAAAGTTAGAGAAAAGTTACACCGTTACTGATATATGAAAAACGACTTGACCTGACTTGACCCTAGCGCGTAAAAAAAAAAAAAAGAATTCACGATTTTTTTTTCCCCTCTCATTTTTTTTCGAAGATTTTTTTTTCTCCCCGATATCGTTAGGGACAAAGAGTGCTGACGTGATACGCCCTTTCTATCTCCATCTCTCGGCCGTGGATGGTGAGGCTTCATTAGTGGTTGACTGGCTTGTATAAACGCTTGCATCTGACAGTGGCTTTGAGAAAGTGGGCTTCGATGTCACAGGATATCTTGTCAGTAATATATATATATATATATATATATATATATATATATATATATATATATATATATATATAAAGGGATCAAAACCCTGAAGTAAATCTATAGGATCGTAGATGATTATTGTACTGGATTCCATAAGGAGATGGTATTAGATTCTTGTGAAAAACAATAGAATAACGTTTTCAATAGATAAAGGTTCACTACATTGTCTAAACAATGATACTTGAAATTAAATCCTGTGCAAAGAAATCTTTCTGAATTACGACCTAGGATTTTTCCTATCTATTGTGATCTCTTTCTTTTTTTCCACGGCTTTTTTGAGACAAGGACTGTATTTCCAAATCAACATGAGGACACGATGTATCAGGTTTTATGTCAGTGTCTGTAAACACGAAGGTGAACGAGAGAGGAAGCACCGGCACTTACACTTATACATACAAAAATTTCCTTTGATTGATAGACAGATAGGCAGAGAGAGAGAGAGAGAGAGAGAGAGAGAGAGAGAGAGAGAGAGAGAGAGGAAAAAAAACGTGAAAGAGGAATGTATTCGAATGAGTATTATTGTCGTACATAAGCATCTACCAGTGTACAGTGTTGGGTAGAAAATGAGAATAACCGATCTTCTTTCTTCCTTTTTTTTCTGTTTCTGCCCCAGTACTTACGAAACTTGACAGTGTGTGTGTGTCGAAACTCCCAGGCAGCGTTGCCCAATGTGCATGTCTTTCAGTTTTCATATACTCTTTAAGATAAAAGTTCGTAGGGAAAAAAGAAGCAGTAATTCCTCTCAAGGATGTTTGCATAGGTCAAATAAGGTCAATCACACACACACACACACACACACACACACACACACACACACACACACACACACACACATACACATTATATATATATATATAAGAAAGTTAAGTTGTTCTCCCTCTACTCATTTTTTCTGTTCCATCTTTCAGAATTAGAAAAACAAGAAGAAGAGGGTTTCCAGCCCCCCGCTCCCACCCTTTTTAGTCGCCTTCTGCGACACGAATGGAATACTTGGGTATTATCTTTTCCCCCTTCCCCCTTCCCCTTCCCCCTTCCCCCCGTATACCCATGGATGCTGAGACGTAGGCTAGATCCGGAGGCACAAACAATATACAAGAGAGCTTTGACTGTCGAGAAAAATGCCTAGTACGAGGCGTACCTAGTGTGACGTGTATTTAGTGTGACGTGTATTTAGTGTGACGTGTATTTAGTTTGACGTGTACCAAGTGTGACGCATACTTAGTGTGACGCATACCTAGCGTGACGGGTACCTAGCGTGACGCGTAATTTGCGTGACGTGTACCTAGTGTGCATTGGTATCATGTGGATGTCATTGTATAATTTATACATATTTTGCATGACTTCGAAACTCCCATCACGTCTCATTTGCATATTCACTTTCAATACTTTTCCTCACATAAGCACTTGTATGAATAATTAGGTACTTATACTTTAATACAAACTTCCAGCGCATTACAGACATTAGAATAAAACGAAATTATGATGAATGATCTTTTTGATATTTGGGATTCGCAGATGGCTTAAAACATTACGAAGAAAAAAAAGAGAAGTAAAAAAAAAGGATTTAATTCCATATGATTTTGTTTGTTAAAAGAAAGTGATCTTAAAGTTCTCTCGATGGCCAAGATACATGCATGACAGGTGGAAAGATCCTATACCGATATCTGAAATTGAATCCTTTTGCATCAGTAAGTTCGAAGCTTCGTCGAGAGGTTCATCAGTGTCTCATGCCCGAATCATTCATTGCTTCGTGGAACTTTCGATTTTCGGAGCGACTCCGCAGCGGATAGAGTATATCGAAGATAATGCGCGGTAATTTTGATAGTTAAAGACATTAATTACAGTCATTCTGGGAAAGATTTTAAGAGATATTTGAATGCGAATGAGGCGAAGCTAGATAAGCACACATTAAGTTGATAGATAAAGACATTACATTTATTCTGTGAAAGGTTCTTAAGGATACCTGAATAAGAATCATTTGAAGCTTTCTCCGAACGCCGGTCCGATTCTCCGAGACACTTGTCCGAAATTGCGAACCAGTAGATATACTTCGTTGTATATCAGCTGACTGTTATTTCTCGCTTGTGTCTCCCCAGATGATGTGATTAGTACACGAAAGTGCACTTGGGAACTTAGCGTGTTTCATTTTCCCCGTGGACTCATAGGAATATATATATATATATATATATATATATATATATATATATATATATATATATATATATATATATATATATATATATATATATATCAGCAGCGGTGCTTTGTCTCGCCGACATGGGAATGACTTTACGAACCCTGACATGAGGGTTTTTCGTGTCCTGCCGAACTTCAGGATCAAGGGGACCCTGGTTGCCTCCTCCTCCTCCTCCTCCTCCTCCTGCTCCTCCTCCAGAGTGACGTAGACAAGCTTCCAATATTTCGCCAGAGAATTTCGAGGTTAGAAATAATATTGGCGGAGAGGCGAAAGACGCTGGGAGAGTCGTGTTGGCTGTCAGCGGGACAATAGCAAAAATATTACAGGCAGGGAAGGGACTCCGTCTCCCCTTATTTGACGCAAGACTCAACGGCTCTCCTTTCCGAAGCTGGGTCCCTTTTTTTTCCAGTTTCTCCCTGAAACACACGCGATTATTAGTCCCAAGGATGGTTTTTTTTTTTCCCCCTTTCCACTTTTCGGCAATTTCGATGCCAAATGATCGGAAAATATTGGAGGTTCGTTGGAGGAAAATTCGTATTTTCTTTTCCTAAATTCATCTCGTAAGACATTTATTTCCTTGCCTATCCGTTGCATTCCTTCGTTCCCACCTCCCTCCGTCCCTCGCCTCTGAACAGACCTCTATCCTCAGTCACTCTCTCTCCCATTCTCTTCTCTCATCACTTCACGCAAGATGAGGAGGCTCCTCCCTGTGTACAGACCAAACAAGGCGCCGTGTGCACGGATCGAACGGAACTGAGTCAACACGCCAGAGGCTCTCTCACACTCTACACTTAACCTTTTTCTCTTTTTTTTTTCATGTATGGGAGTCACATGTTATTGATCCTATTACTGAAGTGGGACGGAGGAACACCACCTCTCTCACCTGGGACGCTGCCTAGGTCTGCCTTGTCCTACCTGGGCTGATGCCGAGTTCAGCTTGTCTTATCTAGGATGGTCTTGAGTTAAGCCTCCGTGTTTGAGTGGGCTATTTGGACAAGTGGTGTATGTAGATACGTATGTACTTACTGAAAATACATGTTTGTACACACTCCAAAGGGACGGATATACAAGCAAAGATAATTGTCACACACACAGAGACACAAACACATTATATATATATATATATATATATATATATATATATATATATATATATATATATATATATATATATATATATATACATGTAACTTCAGTCCAAATACAGATGGGAAGAGCCAAATGCACTGTATAACTCAACACTTAACAACCAATTTCACAAGGCCTCTACCACAGCAAGAGCGAGGTGTGCATTTCACAGTAACGTAGAACAGTGTGGCATTCATTGATTGATTACCATTCTGTTCAATCATACCAATCACGTAATTAAGTACGTAAAAGCCATCACCAATATAGATGTAAATACGAAACCAAAAAAGATGAATATATGTATATCAAATGTAATATCCTTTTGTATCTATAGGTAAGTCCATACACAGGAGACTGGTCTATGTATATAAAATGTAATATCGTTTTTGTATCTATCCATAACTATGTAGGAGCTTGGTTTTACGTACATCATATGTGATATCTGTTTTGTATCTGTTTATATGTCTGCACATAGGAGGCTGGTGTATCTATATCAAATGTAATATCCTTTTGTT
>NC_092242.1:66266019-66288519 GCF_036320965.1 Panulirus ornatus
GTGCGATCATAACTCTCAAGTTCCCCCCCCCCCTCCACCACCACCTCCACCTGCACCACCCCAACCCCCCTCCACCCCCCTCCACCACCCACCTCCACCACCGAGGTGGCGGCTCAGTAGAGTATAAAGCACCATTCCTGGGCAATAACGTCTGAACTTCGGGCGCTACTAACGCTAGAGTGGATATCCCCGGATCTCGTACTGCAATGCCCGAAGTTTCTTTTGAGAATGAGGTGGACGAGAGTTTGTGCTGCGTCGTAATGCCCACCAGACACGGCTGGAGCTGAGGCGTTGCAGGGGGGGTAGGGGGAGGGGTCGGTCGTCATCCATCACTTGTACTGTGTCTCTGTGATAACTGTGTCCTCTCTCTTGTCCTCCTCCTCCTCCTCCTCCTCCTCCTCCTCAGCCCCCGTACCATCAACATTGTGGCTATTGTCAAATTTCTACTGCTGACAGGTCATTAGTGATATATATATATATATATATATATATATATATATATATATATATATATATATATATATATATATATATATTCTCATGTCTTAAGGAAGACATGAGAATTATGAATTGTTCCAGAGCTTAGCGGTATTATTAGGAAAGAAACAGACATCACAACTTTTCAACCCTTGACTTGCCAGCGCCCACTTAGAACTAATCGTGTGCAGCAATGGCTGCCAAATCAGTCTGTGCAGTGATTTATTTCGCTTTTATTTTTATATATAGTCCGAGGTGACCCAAATGACCTAGCTATTTCTTACTGATGACCCAAAGAACAGTCCTTTTGTAGTTCATTGTTTGCATTATACAAGATGCGTCTGACTTCTTTAACTACTGAACGTCCTTGCGTTTTCTATTCGCCTCGCCAGTACACAGAGAGAACGCGGGTAATAGAATTCATTAGATCAGTCAACAGATGACAAGGCAGCGCTACCGCCTGTGTGTGGGAAACGATAGTGATGGCGACGTAGTGAGGTAGCACCGAGCCGTTTGTCACGTACCCCACCCTGGCCCAGGCCGGCTGTATGTTCTTTGTTCATTTTGCTTCATTTATACGTGGGTTGCGGGCACCCAACCTCACATCCTCTTCATACCCTAACACAGTCCTTGACGACGCGTACCTCAAATAACCCTTCATTCTCATGTCAAGTTCCTGATTTTTATCTTTTTTTTTTCCCCAAAGAAAACATGACGACACCAAACTCGATCCACGCTCTCCGGTACCGAATCGCGTTGGCGTCATAAGCCGAAGTGGTCTGGAGGGTTTCCAGGAGACCAGCATCTACTGACTGGGGCCAAAGCGAGTCTTCCAAACACATCTCCCAGTTTTGGTCTTTTCCTTATGGATTCATCTCTGCAACCTTCGCAGTCTCATACCTGCCATCATCTCTTCTCCACTTCATCCCACGATCCTCCTCTTCCTCCCCACCCACCACCCGCCCATGAAACCCACCTATCCACTGCTACTTCCTCACTATACTGTAAGCTCTTGAACTCCTACCATGTCCTCGCTCTGTGGGTGCGTCTGCACCAACTGTAATACAAAAAAAAAAAAGAGGAACACCTTCGTTACTCCTCTCGCCCCTTGGGTCTTGCTTCCCCTAACTTTGATGTCATTTGGCCTAAAATTTTCTCCAACCTCAATAACTTTGTTATGTTTCGCATATCCTCCCCCCCCTCCTCCCGTCTCCCCTCCCCCCCTCCAGCCACACACACACACACACACACACACACACACACACACACACACACACACACAAACCGTTCATCCAACTATGTGTGCAACTCTTTAACTGTTTGACTTCCTGCCACAGAGCGTTGGTTCCTCCTCTTCTTCCTCCTCCTCTTCTTCTTGTTTCTCCTCCGCCTCCTCCTCCTCCTCCTTCTCCTCCTGTCCCTCCTCCTCCTCACAGCCAAGCTCTGAGATAACCACATGCAGGGAATTTCTCCAAAAAGCATCTGAAAAGTGAGATTTGTATATACCTGAAATGCATTATTATCTGAACTTCGTTCCGTCACGGTAGCTGCTCATGTCAACCACTGTCGAAAACGGGAAGGTGAAAAAGAAGTAAAGCACCTCAGCTTCTCTGATATGATCTTCGTAACCTTCCTCCTCTTCCCCCTTCTTCCCATCAACAGGCTTAAGAACCGGGAAGGAGAGAGAGAGAGAGAGAGAGAGAGAGAGAGAGAGAGAGAGAGAGAGAGAGAGAGAGAGAGAGGATGTGTCCTCGTAATTAAGACGGAAGTGGAGGGATGCTTCTCCTGCTGCTGCCTTAGATCACGATCATGTTCCCATGTTTTCTGAGGGGAGGGCGGTAACTCTTTACCTGCCGAGGGGAGTTTGTCCTCTCCCCGGGCGGAGGGGAGGGCGGTAACTCTACCTGCCGAGGGGAGTTCGTCCTCTCCCCGGGCGGGGGTGTCATATATTAATACCTAGAAATCTAATCACCCCTTCTGCTCTGTGGATCTCAGGGGGGAACTAATGAATGTCTACGTCCCGTCTCGTTGACTCTGAGGGCGGCCTAGGATTACCCTGGTTATCAAAGAAGGTAATCTGACATCGAAGTATACCCATCATGGAAAGCATTTCTGTTTTTTTTTTTTTCATTGTAGAGAAAGAAAGAAAGAAAGAGGAAGAAATTACAAAGACCAGAGTTATGTGTTATGAGCCAACAGGATGACTTCAAGCACCGCCATGACCTGAAAGACATAGAAAATAGATATATATATATATATATATATATATATATATATATATATATATATATATATATATATATATATATATATATATAGTGTTATATAAGCCCCGCTTCTACTGACCGGAAGGGAGCTCTACAAATCGCAAATCGACGAGAAAATTAGTGAGACACGCGTCCTTTATCCTCACCTCTCTGGGTTGTATCACCTCGATCAGGTTTGTAGATTCTGTATACCTCGGACGGGGTGGGAGGTGGGGGAATAATGGCATAAGAGGTGGGTGACCTTTCGTCCATCGCTACAGCGTAGGTAGTGACCATTTTTTTCTTTTTCTTCCCCCTCACTTCTACAGAGGAGGATGTGGTGACCTTTCTTCACTGCTACAGAGGAGGCGTTGGTGACCTTTCATCACTATTACGTAGGAGGTGGTGACCTATCTTCACTGCTGCAGAGGAGACAGTGGCCTTTTCTTTCTCTTCACTGCTACAGATAAGACAGCTACCATTCTTCACTGCAACAGAGAAGACAGCTACCATTCTTCACTGCTACAGATAAGACAGCTACCATTCTTCACTGCTACAGATAAGACAGCTACCATTCTTCACTGCTACAGATAAGACAGCTACCATTCTTCACTGCAACAGAGAAGACAGCTACCATTCTTCACTGCTACAGATAAGACAGCTACCATTCTTCACTGCTACAGATAAGACAGCTACCATTCTTCACTGCAACAGAGAAGACAGCGGTCTCTGTTTTTTTTTTTTCACTGCTACAGAAGAGTCTTCACTGTTACGGAGCTGCGAAGCCCTCAGGAAATCTCTAATCTCAAAGAAGAATCACATCAGAAGATTCACCGTCAGTGACAAGGATTCTCCACGGTGTAAAAAATGTCGAATGTAAAACTTGCGCCGTGGGTGACCACGTGAGCCTTGCTGTATTATACAACGACTACACCATAATACAATAGCTGGCACGTGATGATGTATGGTTTCAGATAAGTGCGACAACTTAGCCTTTTTTTTTTTCAGTTCAACAACAAAAAATATAGGAACGTCACAACATAATTCCCTGTGGATGACCGTACACGCGAAGAAAACTTAGAAAAAAATTAGAAATATGAATGATAGAATGATAGAAGACATAGTCAGTAATAAACCACATCAGAATGGGAAGAGAGAGAGAGAGAGAGAGAGAGAGAGAGAGAGAGAGAGAGAGAGAGAGAGAGAGAGAGAGGAGAGAGAGATCAGCAGTAAACCACATCAGGATCGGAAGAGAGAGAGAGAGAGAGAGAGAGAGAGAGAGAGAGAGATTACAGAGCGGAAGGTATCTCGCCGGAGAGATATATATTTTTTTTCTTTTTGCCTCTTCAACCCGACACACAAAAGGCGGAAGACCTTATCTCCTGCAAGTGCCGGGTGGAGATGGATGGAGATTATGTGTAGCCTCGTCTCCTGAGGGAGGGAAGGAGAGAGGGAGGGAGGGAGGGAGGATCGACACAGACTCAAAGAGCGGAGGGGGAGGGAGGGAGGAGGAGCAGAAGGAGGAATAGCGTAAATCGGCTTGCAATGGAGGCTGTTCTAAGCCGGAACAACACGAGTGATGGTCCCATGTGACGCTCGGGACTTCGAGTTGATGAGATGGTTGAGGATGAGTGTGGTGGGTGCAGATGGCGGGGTGAGGAGGTGTCTCAGGTTCGATGACTCCAAAGACTTCGACGGTGCGGTGATGGTTTGGAAGACTGATGGTGAACGGGTATATATATAAAGAGACTCTCTCTCTCTCTCTCTCTCTCTCTCTCTCTCTCTCTCTCTCTCTCTCTCTCTCTCTCTCTCTCTCTCTCTCTCCCGAAGCTCCTAAAGATTTCATTGCATTTGCACACTGTTGTGTGGATTGGTTCTGTGCCATTAGTGGTTGTTGAATTAATGGTTTTTGAATGTCTTTCTTTCTTCGTATCCTCTGTGTATCTGTCTCTTATCACTCTCTAACTGCGAATTGCGCTGGGTAGATCAAGCGTATGAGAGAGAGAGAGAGAAAGAGAGAGAGAGAGAGAGAGAGAGAGAGAGAGAGAGAGAGAGAGAGAGAGAGAGAGAGAGAGAGCCATTCTGTGATCACTCATACATATCTTCAACCCAATTGTCCAAAATGTGTTATGGTGACTGGACGTCCAACCATGGGTGCTCATGTGGACCCCGGTCATCTACATCACTTCCCGCATTTCAAGGAACGTCAGGACAAGGTCATCAACCTCAAACAACATCATCATCATCAACAGCTAAACACTAATTAATTTATTCAAGCTAGTTCGCCACACATTTTCTTTCGCTTCCTCAACTTGATATCATTCGCTCAGACTTTCCCTTTTTTATTTTTTTCAAATTTTCATCATTTTCTTTTTTCAAACTTCCGCAGTTCGACTAATCGCGCGATTGGCTGTTGGGCTGCGGCAGTAAAGGCAGGGAAGGGATTACCTGTGATTCACGAGCCAATCGCTCGCCGCAGAACGAGCTCTTACCGTGTAATATGACGATACTCAGAACTCGTTAGTTGAGCTGAGCAGCGTGCATGGCCCAGCGTAACCCGGGGCCTTTAAAGGCGTTATTTATGTGGGGTGAATTGATCCGTGTGTAGGTTAGGCTATAAAGTACAAGGTTTTCACCTTATTTCTTTCTTTTTTTTAAGGGAAATATATGAATTTTGTATTAAGTTTTATGAATAGTCGATTTGAGTTTTGGGAATATTTGATGAGAGAAGAGACAAGAAAAGAGGGAAAGAAAGAGAGAACAAGAGAAAAATAGTGAAAGAAAGAAAGGAAGAGCAACAAAAAAGAGTGAAAGAAAGAGAAAGAAAAGGTAAGGAAAGAGAGAGATAAAGATAAACGTAAAATAGAGAAAAATTATGGACATAGAGGAGAAAGACAGCCTGTCAGTTGGACAGAGATACTGATATACGAGCGAAGAGAGAGAGAGAGAGAGAGAGAGAGAGAGAGAGAGAGAGAGAGAGAGAGAGAGAGAGAGAGAGAGAAAACAGATAGAAATAACTAATGATCCTTACAGTCAAAGACATAGACAGGTAGTTAAACATACAGACAGCCACAGACCAAAATCAAGACAGGGGAGAAGGGGATAAAGACACCTGTAATGATGCAGACTGAAGCAATATATCCTCTATTCGCTGCTCAGGCCATCGTCATAGCCCACAAAATCAGTCGATGCTTCGAAACTAATGTCTCGGAGTCGTGATGAACTAAGCACCTGCCACTTTAATGTCTCGAGAGTCGTAATGAACCAGTTACTCGGTTGTTTTAAGGCCTCGATGTCAGTGTCTCAAAATCGTGATGAACCACTTTCTCGGTGCTTTAAGATCTCTCTGTTAATGACTTGGAAGTCGTGATGACTCAAGTACTAGATGCTTTAAGGCTTCGGTGTCTTGATGAACCCAAGCAGTCGTTGCTTTAGCGCTGACCTACAAAGGCGATGGTTCGAAGCTTCGATGTGGTGATAAACCACGGCCTGGGTGCTCCGTAGTTCGACTCGCCGTGATAAACCACACAGCTCAGTGCTTCACTGTCGCTGGTTCTCGCGCCTGAAACTGGAAGGGGACTCAATGAGAGAGAGAGAGAGAGAGAGAGAGAGAGAGAGAGAGAGAGAGAGAGAGAGAGAGAGAGAGAGAGAGAGAGAGAATATTTCGTAGATTGTCCAAGCCGCCCCAGAGTCGAGCTAATTTAGGCTACCGCTGCTAATGACATCCTCTGGCTTGGCTAAATATAATGTGACACCCAACAATACCACGGAGGGGAATGAAAGGCCTCACTTCACTACAAAGAGAAAAAAATAAAAGATAAATGAAATAGCGTTCACGCGTGTTTTCATCAGCCCGGCCATGGTCGGGAAAGTAGCAGACGATAAAGAGGAAGACAGGACAGGTTCGGGGAGATGATGATTCAAAAGCTGTGGAAGGGGAGGGTAGAATTATCAAAGCAAAGGTAACTGAAGAGGAGCCGACATCCAAAGGTAATTGAAGAGGAGCCGCGAGATATCCAAAGGATAACTGAATCAGATACGTTCACCTATTCTGAAGGCTTGATGGCTTGATTGTTAATCATTCTCCTTTCTCTTACGACCAATCAACCCGTGTCCTAACCATCGGATTACATACAACACGACTTACACCATGTGACCCAACTTTCGAACGCATTACTGAAAAAAAAAATTTCGGGATGTGAGAGACAATTAAGAACTCTATAATTAAACGTGCCTGACGCAAGTCTTTGATAGAACGCAGTTGGACGAGGCGCACGACGAATGCAATTCACATCGGAAACAAAAGAAGGCTGGAGGGAGATTGCTGTAGGAGATACTGTGAATTTAACCCGTCGACGCATATGATCTCTCAGTAGACAGCAGAGCACAGTATGTCGTCATGAGAATGGTATTCATTAGCCACTTGCACGTAAATGATATGTGAAAGAAGGTCGCTGTGAATGAAGGTCGCTGTGAAAGAAGATCGCTATCACAGGACAACAGAGAAAGGCAGAGGACCTTTATACAACACGTCATTTCAAACAGAGAACACTTTTTAGCGACCTCGTTTCTCGATGTATGTGAATAATAACCAAATTACATGATGCTGGAATATGATGAATATACAGTTTATACGTCTTTGTCTTTCTTTGAGTTATTTTGATCTATTTTATTTGCTCAGGTGGATGGAAAGATAAAGGAACACAGACATACTTCTGTGTAAAAGTATGTGTGGTTTCCCGTCATGGGGTGGAGATGTCATTTTCAGTCATGTTCATTTGATAAGGAGAAAATGTTGCATGTGGCAGTTCCCTTCCAGACGGAATTTAGGAGTTACGAGTCTGAATCGTTATGCTTACAAAGCCGAGCATAAATCCCTTATCCTATTCCATCTGACAGAGTGAGAGAGTGTGAGAAAGGAAAGCAAGCAGTGGAATGGGCAGGAGAGAGAGAGAGAGAGAGAGAGAAGAGAGAGAGAGAGAGAGAGAGAGAGAGAGAGAGAGAGAGAGAGAGAGAGAGAGAGAGAGTGGGTGTTGGGTAATAGGATTGTATATGGAAGAGGACGACGAGGTGAATAGGAACACGTAGATGTAATGGGTAGTGTACATGACCAATCAGTTACACCCCAACCCCCCCAATTACACCCACCCTCCCACACCCCCACAGCTGCACATGACCCACCATCCTGCTTGTGCACAACACTCACTAGTGACCTACTGCACATGCAATAAAATATATGGGTACTTAGAAGCATGAAGGAAAAATTGTTTACTTACAATTACGTAGCGAAATATGGTTACTTATGAAGCAAATTAAGGTAGGCACTCAAATGAAATACAGGTATTTTTGAGTTTTAAGTAACATATGGGTACTGTGATGATAGATTTAGGTAATAAAGATAAGAATAAAGACAGGTGTGGGTCATTTCAAGAATGAGAAAAATAACTTTTAAAGTCTTTTTTAAAGACTCATCATCAATTCACAGTAACTATCGTCTTCATCACCATCACTACGAACGCCTCCCTAACTACTGCTATTCCTCCACCATTATCATCGCTCCTCCAACACTTGACTGTCCCTCCGACATTTCTATCGCCACCGTCACTTCACCAATGGCAGTTGATTAGTCTCAGAAGTTCGACGGGAAATCAAGTGATTTCTTTTTATTTCAGTTTTTTTTTTTTCAGCCTCCCTCATCAGAAAAAAATAACAGCAGAGAGAGAGAGAGAGAGAGAGAGAGAGAGAGAGAGAGAGAGAGAGAGAGAGAGATCCAAGGTTACATTGATACAAAGGAATTCAGATAGCGACAGTGCAGTGGAAGAGATGTGATGTGAATCATAGATCGGTGTGATCAAGAACAGAAATACGTACATATTAAGAATAGAGAAATAATATTATATATACTTTCCACGTAGCTATGGAGGCGCAAATGTAATGTTAAGCCGTGGGCTTGGAGCGAAATACTGATCAAGTCTATTCCAAAACGTATCTGTAGTAGTACATGATACCACTCTAATTGGTAAATCACTCCGTATGTTAACAATCCCGTCGAATGAAAAGGTAGTTCGCCTCACTGCTGGTAAAACGTTTGCGCCACGAGTTGTGTGGTCATTTACTGCGATGGAAAGAGCAAGACGAATCTATCAGTATGTAAAGCCATTCGACTCATACTCACTATACTCACATCCGACCCTACGTGGGAGGAGAATTTATTACACGTTTTTAAGAACAACATAGGGGGTAAAAAGGGGGTGGTAACTCCTCCTCCTCCTCCTCCTCCTCCTCCTCCTCCTCCTCCTCCTCTTCCTCTTCATCTTATTCTTCCTCCTCCTCCTCCTCCACCTTCCTCACCCTCTTCCTCTTCCTCCTTCTCCTCACCCTCACCTCCTCCTCCTCCTCCTCCTCCTCCTCCTCCTCCTCCTCCTCCTCACCCTCTTCCTCTTCCTCTTCCTCCTCCTCACCCTCACCTCCTCCTCCTCCTCCTCCTCCTCCTCCTCCTCCTCCTCCTCTTCCTCTTCATGGCTGGGGGAACCGCTCCAGCCGGAAAACAATCTGCTTCATTAGGGAGAGTGTGGCATGGCGGGTAGGAGGTCGCCGAGAAGCCGTGGTGACAGCGCTCGACCCCAGCCGCCAAATAAGGTCAGAGGTCAGGTCTTACTGATAAGCCCTCCAAGTCCTAAGCCTTTCCAGAGCAGTCCAGGGGTAATCTCGGTGTCGGCAAATGGGCCAATCTCATTTTATTTTTTTTTCCCGGATCATACGATGAGAAAAGTCGAAAGAGAATCGAGTGAATTTGCTGTGGTTATATAAATATATATATATATATATATATATATATATATATATATATATATATATATATATATATATATGTATATATATATATATATATAATTGTTTGTTGTTTTGAATACAAATCGCCAAAAGCTCATTTTTACACAAAATTCAACACAATATGTTGTCCTGAATATTGAAGTAAATGTCCGATGAAATTATATAAAACATTATACGACTTGACAAACGACTTTCAGTGCTGATGGTGACGTCAGCAAGTTATTTTTTTTAATTTGTTGTAGACAATAAGGTAAAACTCCCGCGTCCAAAGTTGCGCCATTAATGATATTCTTGCCGTTCGTAAAGAGAGAAGAAAAAGAGGAAAGTGGAGAAAAAAAAAAGGGTGGTATTCTTGTAGATGTCAAAGAGAGACAAGGAGCAAATGTTAAAAGTATCATATCACCTTTCGCATCACATTCGCCGACTTCAGTGGGGGAAATGTTTTGTGGCGTTTACTCCTAGTAGATGTTCGAATTAGCATTTTCGTGGTGCGACGTCTTCCCCAAGTGCTGACTACTAGATATATAGATCTCTGTGTGTGTCTGTGTGTGTGTGTGTGTGTGTGTGTGTGTGTGTGTGTTCGACAAAACTCGACTAGTCGCCTCACCTCGGAACTCATACTCATTATCTTCCCTTTATGTCAAAAATTGTGCCAATCGCCTTGTTTGCACCGTAGGGTAATTAAGCAGCCTCTCATTACGCATTCATTTCATTAGAGACATATTTCATTTGTATTTTTCTAAGCCATTGAAAAGAAAAAAACAATTAGAAGTTCGATACAGAGCGTCTTTGTAGTCCTCTTGGTATTGCTATAAGGTAGATAAGTGACGGAGTAATAAGGGCAGAGAGAGAGAGAGAGAGAGAGAGAGAGAGAGAGAGAGAGAGAGAGAGAGAGAGAGAGCTGCTGGTAAAGAGAGAGACTCCCGGAATAGAGTGCGTAGGTTGAGTGTGGGATAGAGTGCGTTGACTGTGTGAGGATAAGTCGGGTGTCGTTGTAAAAGGAGTTCCCTCAGTGAGATTTACGTGAATATTGAATTTCAGCAGAGCAACGTGCCTTCCCTAACACGTGAGTATTGAACTTCAGCAGAGCAACGTGCCTTCCCCATCACGTGAATATTGAACTTCAGCAGAGCAGCGTGCCTTCCCAACACGTGAATATTAAACTTCAGCAGAGCAACGTGCCTTCCCCATCACGTGAATACTGAACTTCAGCGGAGCAAGATTCCTCCCCATCACGTGAATATTGACCTGTGGTTCCTCGTGCCTCGATGCTTCTCCTTCAGGTTGGATGAGAGGGTGTTTGCCCCTGGGGTGGTGGTGGTGGGTCATCTCTGCATCTTTGAGGTCTTTGCCGATCGTAGTGAACATCTCCGCTTCTCTGAAATTCATGAAATGACTTCAGGGAGGAGGTCAAGCCTTGAGGAAAATGATACGAAATCCACAGCGAGTCTTGTTTATTACCGGTAATGAATGTCTTAATTCTGATGCTATCTCACTAGTGGCTGCCATCATCACCACTACCAGTTGGCATCTGTTATGTTCTCTCGTCATCTCTTGCGCACAACACAATATACCTCTGTTGTCTTTTCATAATTCTCACGTCGTATAGCAGAGCATCGATGCATGGGAATTTGAACTGAATAAAGGGAAGTGAGAAGAGAGTTTTGAAGGGGGGGACAATCACGATGTTTGCGTTTTTATACTTCCTGATAATATCATTGATATTATCAATTATCATCACCTTGAAATGTAACAGCATTCGTAGTAGTGCTATGATATTATCAATTATCATCACCCTGAAATGTAACAGCATTCGTAGTAGTGCTATGATATTGCAAACTGTTAATGCAGTGTCATGTGTACCCTTTCACAAGGGTGGTGTATGTGTAACTGTGTATACAGGTACACAATACACACAATTAAACTCCATTTCTTCAATCACATCAGTCTTCTTGATGTGTATTGACCCTGGCGGCAGACGGGGGTGTAAGAGCATCTGGAAGAAGGAGTCGAGGATTGAGTTACCGAAGGAGATGAGAGATCTGGTCTGTTAGGTAAGAACCTGTGAGTTCAAGGAGTGTGTTTAGGGGATCGGAGACGTGTGTCAAATCCTTAGCAGCGATCTTCTGTTGGTTTTTGATATGAGTTTTCACGCTCATCACAACCAGGATTTCAAGGAGGTTATGATACGTCTTGAAGACGCTGGGAATCATGAGTGTGGTCGTGTTGACTGGTCGTGCTCATGGAACATTCAGTCTGAGGTTGTCGCTTGCCTCTCCTCGGCTGGGAACATAACAAGGCTGAATAGTGAAGGAGGGAGGCAATCCAAGTGTATTGCTCCTTAAGCCATATATCTTCATTATCATCATCCTGGGGGATACAGGGAAGGAAGGAGGGGGGGTTGCGCTGCTTCCCAGGCTCTGAGAGAGAGAGAGAGAGAGAGAGAGAGAGAGAGAGAGAGAGAGAGAGAGAGAGAGAGAGAGAGAGAGAGGCACATATGCATTTATATGATATCAACACATGTGAAAAACTAAACCTGACGAGATATATGAAACTGGTTCATTCTAACTCTAAAACACCATGGAATTGATGTCAGAGCTTTAAGCTTGTCGGATGAAAAAAAAAATTATGAACATAATTACATTTTTTTTTCTTTTAAATAATTCTACAGTACAGATCGGAATGAGAGTGGAATGCCTCTGTGAAAATGACACCGGTGTAGATTAAATCTCCTACATTACTGTGAAATTCACATGAATTCTATCTCCGTGAATCACGAACCACCATCGTAAATCCACAGTGAATGAAGAGAACATTGAGCACATTAATGGAGCTTCAAAACTCCGTTTATACACATTTGTTTTTCAATCAAATTGTATTCGATTACAAGTCAAGATCTCGAAAGGCCTTCCACATCTGGACTACTTCAGATTCGTGCGTCGTAAGGAATGCCTAACCTTCATCCAATGAATTGCTGCATGATAATGTGGACCGTATATTTCACTGACACGAGAGCGAAACGCCAAGAACTCTCCACAATTTCAGTCAAAACGCTCTACAAACTCGCTACTCCAAAACCTGTTGCTGTTTGACTTGGAACAGAACGTCACACACGAAATGAAAATGGGAAAGAATCCAATTAAACCCAATTTCAAACAGAATCATAAAACCTTTTATTTTTCTATTTTTTTCCCCCCCTTCAGGGTCAGAACGCATTTGGACGCCACGAACAGATCGGCCGTTGCTTGCAATCGTGCATTTGAGCTTTCATCGTGTTATTGAAGTCTTTGGAGTCTATGTGATACTGTTGACAACACCCTTTGATATATAGACAGTCCAGTCAGATTAAAACTGGCTCGCTGCCCAATAAGCGGTGTAGCAGTCCAACACTTATATAATGGCTACTGGAAGTTTGGTAATGAAGTGGTCTCCACCGTATGACCCGTGTTTAAAAACGGATAAGTGTGTGTGTGTGTGTGTGTGTGTGTGTCACCGACTGTCATCACCACGATATGATCCGTGTTTAAAAAGGGTAATGGATGTTACCAATCCTGGCGTGTAAAACCCTAAGATATGACCTGTGTGTGTGTGTGTGTGTGTGTGTGTGTGTGTGTGTGTGTGTGTGTGTGTGTGTAAAGGGAACGTATGTATGTATGTTACATACATACCCTGGCCTATTTGACCTCTGGCGATATGACGGTGATTAAACGGACTGAATACGAATCCTGTGCTAGTAATCCCCGCAATATGACCCGTGTTTAAAGAGTAAACTACAAACAGCTGGTTAAGGGGGGGGGGGTCGGTCACGGGTCACGGCACTGTAAGGGTGGCCCATACATTTACGTACATACGTCACTCGAGTTACGACACGACACGACACAACGAAAAGAAAAACTTTGTCGTGAGAAGCGAATTAGTTCGTAATCTGTTGGTATTTGCGTCTCACCAATGAAGCCGTGTGTGGTTTTTTAAGTCTTTACAGCAGTTGTGTGTGTGTGTGTGTGTGTGTGTGTGTGTGTGTGTGTGTGTGTCAATATTCGCAGAAATTCCCCGAAATTGTTAGCGGGAAAATGAGAATTAACGCGGACCCTGTGTCCAGTTGTACAAAGACTGCTCATGTTTGGCGGTGGGGAAGGTCCTTTTGAGTCGAATTCTCTCTCTCTCTCTCTCTCTCTCTCTCTCTCTCTCTCTCTCTCTCTCTCTCTCTCTCTCTCTCTCAACAAATTCTGATTATAAGCGAAAGTGAATTTCAACTGTCGACAGGAAAGGCTGCACGTCAGGCGTGAATTGTACCTTAGTTCATTTTCTAGGAATGATTTTAAGAGTTATTTGGTTGTCTGTGATTAAGGCAGGAGGCTTTGTGGAGTTGGTGATGAATAATCTCCAGCGCTTAGTGTTTTAGTGGAGGAAGTAGCTCTAGAGTTATTTTTCTCTTGTCAATATATCGTGTATATGTGTACGTGTATGTGTGTGTGTGTGTGTGTGTGTGTGAGTGTTTGTGTGTGTGTGTGTGTGTAGGTGTTTTCTAGGCTCCGGCTACGTGAGGTTACTGATCGAGTGAAAAGTCATCTTTTTGCCATAGGCTGTACCTTTAATCTCACTAAGGGAGGAGGAGTCCACATCCTCTCCCAGTGGGAGTAACGCAGCCTTATGCTGCAGGAGGCCTCAGAAAAGAGACCTTGTGTAGCGCCACGTTGATCGATGGAGATAAAACCCACCCTCAGGTCCTCTTGTGTCTCCCTCCGTACACTGCGACCCCTCATCGAGAGAGAGAGAGAGAGAGAGAGAGAGAGAGAGAGAGAGAGAGAGAGAGAGAGAGAGAGAGTGACATGTAATTAGATACAATACAAAGTATGAGAGATAAAAGGACAAGATTGGAAACATCACATCAGGACACACGGCCTCTTGTATGGCTAAGGGGTTGAGGCTTGCGTTTGAAATGATCTCCTTACTGTTTACGAACACTGGTGTTTGGGATCCACTGACCAAATGAGAGGGTTTAGTGTGGAGTATACCATCTCTCTCTCAAAACTCTAGTTTGCGTCAATGTAACACTGTAGCGTTACAGGATTTCAGTCCATCATGTAGCCCCCAGTACGAGTGTGTTTAAGGACCGAAGAGTTTTCTTGGGCATGTCTAACAGATCTCCTGCGTTCAGCGACGCGTAGTGTCAAAAATTGATCCCAGTTTCACCAACTTATTCCTTGCCAGACGGGCTACAAGGAATGATCTCTTCCTCTGTAATCACCTGTTTATAACATACATATTTCTGGTTCAAAGCTAATACATGCACGTATGAGTTTGTGTTATGAAACCTCACTTTCAAATGTCTTAAGGTTTAGGAAATCCCTTTTAAGGTTTAAGGGGTTGACGAACTGTCATTGGCCATATGATGCGGTCAGGGGTAACTGTGGAATGGTCTGTGGGGCCTGGTTATAGGTCTTGTTATAGTACATTATCCTTGACAGCTAGAGAATGGATGTGAGCGAATAAGACGGTTCTTCGTCTGTTCTTGACGCCACATTGCTAATGCGGGAAACAGCGAATCGGATTAAAAGAAAGAGAGAAAAACTTTAAATCTGGTGCATCACTCCTATGAAAATAGACCTTTTGTACATACGAAAAAAAAAAACCCTTCAGGGGCATTGATTTGTTCTCTCTATAGTCATCTCTGAGCTGTGACGCTCTCCATCATATTAGATTCTGTCGCTTTCCCACTGCTATCCTCCAGTGGTTCTCCCTTCCCATGGTGCTACACTCCTCAACTACCAACACTCCCCAGTGTATCCCATGCGACAGCCACGCACACACGGCCATATGCGAGCGCAGCACGGAGTTTTATTAACTTTATTTCCCCCAGGAGTCCGGCACTGTCAGACCGTGTACTGTAAAGTTATACGGAAATGTTCGTGGGTAGTGTGGGTACCTGCAGTTCACGGTTGTTGGAAAATGTGGGGGGATTCCATTTTTTTTTTTTTTTTTTTTTTGAGCCCTATTGCGAGACGGGAAAAATTATAGGATAGGAACTCATACCACAGCTTTTTAAGCATACCACAGCTTGTGAGCATACCACAGCTTTTTAAGCATACCACAGCTTGTGAGCATACCACAGCTTTTTAAGCATACCACAGCTTGTGAGCATACCACAGCTTTTTGAGCATACCACAGCTTATGAGCATACCACAGCGTTTTGAGCATACCACAGCTTGTGAGCATACCACAGTTTGTGAGCATACCACAGTTTGTGAGCATACCACAGCTTGTGAGCATACCACAGTTTGTGAGCATACCACAGTTTGTGAAGCATACCACAGCTTGTGAGCATACCACAGTTTGTGAGCATACCACAGTTTGTGAGCATACCACAGCTTATGAGCATACCACAGCGTTTTGAGCATACCACAGCTTGTGAGCATACCACAGCTTGTGAGCATACCACAGCTTGTGAGCATACCACAGTTTGTGAGCATACCACAGCTTATGAGCATACCACAGCGTTTTGAGCATACCACAGCTTATGAGCATACCACAGCGTTTTGAGCATACCACAGCTTGTGAGCATACCACAGCTTGTGAGCATACCACAGCTTGTGAGCATACCACAGCTTGTGAGCATACCACAGCTTGTGAAGCATACCACAGTTTGTGAAGCATACCACAGTTTGTGAGCATACCACAGCTTATGAGCATACCACAGCGTTTTGAGCATACCACAAGCTTGTGAGCATACCACAGCTTGTGAGCATACCACAGCTTGTGAGCATACCACAGCTTGTGAGCATACCACAGTTTGTGAGCATACCACAGCTTGTGAGCATACCACAGCTTGTGAGCATACCACAGCTTGTGAGCATACCACAGCTTGTGAAGCATACCACAGTTTGTGAGCATACCACAGTTTGTGAGCATACCACAGCTTATGAGCATACCACAGCGTTTTGAGCATACCACAGCTTGTGAGCATACCACAGCTTGTGAGCATACCACAGCTTGTGAGCATACCACAGCTTGTGAGCATACCACAGTTTGTGAGCATACCACAGCTTATGAGCATACCACAGCTTGTGAGCATACCACAGCTTGTGAGCATACCACAGCTTGTGAGCATACCACAGTTTGTGAGCATACCACAGCTTATGAGCATACCACAGCGTTTTGAGCATACCACAGCTTATGAGCATACCACAGCGTTTTGAGCATACCACAGCTTGTGAGCATACCACAGCTTGTGAGCATACCACAGCTTGTGAGCATACCACAGCTTGTGAGCATACCACAGTTTGTGAGCATACCACAGCTTGTGAAGCATACCACAGTTTGTGAAGCATACCACAGCTTGTGAAGCAGACTATCGTCAACGGAAGGGGGGGGTGGTAACCATTACCCTTATTCAGGATCATAACAACGGCGGAAATGTTGCAAACTATACACGTCACACGTCCTTCCATTACGGCACTCGCGCTCGACCTCTGAGACACATCATTTATTCACTCGAGAGAAAACGTTTGGGAAGATCAACTTCTGTATCGTGCGTAAAATGAATCTATTTTTCCTTCTATAAGTCACCAAACTTTTGTCTTGATATTGCAAAAAAAAAAAAAGAAAAAAGTTTTACTCAAAAATTTGTGATAGTTCTGTCTCTTACTGTTGGAAAAAAAGAAATAAGAATTTCTTCATCCTGTCTTACAGTGAAGGAAACACTATTACGCATCCAACTACCTAAAGTAAAGATTCTCAAATGACCTTCCCTACTTTAGAAAAGAACTTGTGACAACTCTTTTTTTTACATCATTGCAGAGAAAAGCCCCTATCCTCATTGGGTGAAAAGTTTGAAACGTGAGAAAGTACCGGCCTTTGTAAGGTAAACAGAGGAAGTTACGGGACTTTACCCTTCGTCGTGGAGGAGAAAAAATATATAAGAGATTTCTTAACATTCCTCTATTTTAATGGAAAGAAAATGGAGTCCTTTGTTTGCGACAAACCGTTTTCCTTTTACCTTGGACGAAATAACTGAGCTGCCGGTGTCATATCTATCGCTAGGGCACGGATACAGAACTTTCAAAATAAATATTTTCTTTTCCGAAATCAGGAAGGAGATTCTAAAAGACTGAGGCATACTCAGAGCGATGAAGAGAATTCTCGAAGACTCCCCCCCCCCTTCTTTTTTTCCTTAGAGAAAACGGATGGATTTTCTTGATGAAATAAAAAGAAAAAGGAAAAAATTAATAACTTTTTTTTTTCGTTTTTTTTCAACGCAAAGAACTGACTCTCGAACAACCCAATACTCACTCCGTCTTGCCTCAACCTCTCTACTGCACACGAAGCCAGCACAGCGCTGCACCACCACAGTTCCATCACAGCTCGTCTCTCTCTCTCCCTCCCTCCCTCCCTCCCAGTATAACCAGAACCTACAGGATCTACCTCATGCCACTAGGAACAGAGGTTTTGGTGTCCTGTGGTAAACTATGATCGCCAGGCGACACCTACCGTAAAACTAGCTTCATTAATATCCCGTAGCTTTGTTAGCGTCCCAGACGCGCATGAATGGTCTCTGCCAACACTGCCTTTTGTCTCTGTAAACCACCGCTGCTGTGGTGTTGGTTTTATTGTGCGAGTTTTGTCCCCAAGTGGAGCAATTCTGTTTGTGAAATTGAACATGAACCTTTTATTTTCAATAAACTGATATCTTGGTGTTCGAACCCGGCATTTTTCTTAGATTGCCCGTACAGTACATGCTGATATATATATATATATATATATATATATATATATATATATATATATATATATATATATATATATATATATATATATATATAGTGTGTGTGTGTGTGAGTTGGGATTTGAAACTATATGAATTGTTAAGAGCTGGTGACGTGGATTGTCTCCGTGAAACATGTCGTGCATTGCGGAGTTTGAATTAATCATATGAACTCCCACTGAAGTCCGATTTACCCCCCTTCATATATATATATATATATATATATATATATATATATATATATATATATATATATATACACACACGAACGACACCTGAAAAATCACCTGGTCAAAGAGCTGCTGGCAGCAGCAGTACAGAATCATAAAAAGGAATATTTTTTCCCTCCCTCACTGCTGCCAACTTTTTCCAACACGCGGGAAATCCCTGGTCCATAAAACAGGCAGGAGACTCCATAGACTCTGGATAGTTTGGGGCACATGTGTCGGCGGCACGAGACGAGTCAGAAGGAGAACCCAACCGTTCCTGATGGAGGCGTCTAGTGAGGCGAAGGATCCCCTCCCCCTGCTTGACGCCTCCTGACCTGAACACGTTCACTTTTTTCCCTTGGACGCTAAAGATGCGGGCGGGGGTTGTTTTTGTGCGACGGGAGAACGAGTTCAGTTTACGATGTTCTCTCTCTCTCTCTTTTTTTTTTGATTAGGTTTTTACTAGAAGTGGGAATGATGAAAGGTGGGTAATACGTATCTCATTTTCTTTCCCCCCACCTCTCTCTCTCTCTCTCTCTCTCTCTCTCTCTCTCTCTCTCTCTCTCTCTCTCTCTCTCTCTCTCTCTCTCTCTCTCTCTCTCTCTCTCTCTCATCTCCAACACCGCGCCTCTGGTCATGGGCGAACCATACCTTCTTTTTTCCCCTCTCTCTCTCTCTCTCACAGAATCTATCACCCAGGAACATACTGTGTGATGCTGCCGCCCACCTGCCATTTTTTTTTTTCAAAGGCAATGGAAACGTATTTCTCCTATCAACATACATACATACATACATACATACGTACAAACATACATACATACATGTATACATACATGCATGCATACATACATGTATACATACATACATACATACATACACACATACATACATACATACATACATACATACATACATACATACATACATACATACATACATACATACATACATACATACATACATACATACATTCATACATACATACTTACATACATACATACATACATATACATGCATATATGCACATTCCACGTACTTCTTATCTGCCAAAGTGGATGTAGAGAATGATTAAGCTAATGATAATGATAAACGAACGTGTAATACATCACCGATAATGGCGTGAGTTAGGGGGAGGTAGAGTGAAGGGGGGAGGGTTTAACTTACCCTGAATTTATTCAGAATCGATTGAAAACTTAGAGAGAAAAAAATATTAAGTATCAAAACCTCCGGCATAAAACTGTATGTAATCTTCTTTTATGTTCGAAGTTTACACCGAAGTATCAAGGATTTACGAGGTATTTTGCTCTACACTGAACAACTAAACTGCAGAGGGTTAGCATTATTTTCATCTTCCTTCTTTTTTCATTTGATAGCCGACCAGTCAGTCTGAGGATGTGATGGACAGTTGGGTCTGACAATCCTCCAATGATGATTAGGTTTCACGCGTGTGCAGTAAAGACTCTGGGTTTCATGATTAACGAGCTGACAGTCGTTAGATCAAACCACATACATAGATACATACATACATACATACATATATATACGTACATACATATATGAATACATACATACATACATAAGTATATATACATACATATATAAATACATACATACATACATAAATACATACATATATAGATAAATACATAAGTCGAGAGTTGTCCTCTGTACATACGGTGGATCTCATTCAATCACCAATCATTTGTGGACTGAAAGTACCCCCCCACCTTCTCTCCCTTTATCACACCTACATCAAGCCAGCATCAAAGCCGGAGTCCAGCTTCGTGATAGGATGCACACAACCACACTGGGAAACAGTGGAGTGTTCACGACTTACATAGCCTTTAGTTTCCAGCTATACAGTGACGGATTATTTCAGCATGAGACATCTAAGATTAGATCTGCAGCATTATATATTAACATTAGGCTGCAGCATTACATTATAACATTAGACTACAGCATTAGATTGTACCGTTTGACCACAGGATTAGACCATAGCATTAGATTACAGCATTAGATTATATCATAAAGCTACATCGTTGAATTCCAACATTAACCTTGTGAATAGCACATATGATATATATATATATATATATATATATATATATATATATATATATATATATATATATATATATATATATATATATATATATATATAGTACCGAGTTGTACGACTGTAGAAGAGATTAGCTGATCATATTTGCCTCACACAAACCAAAGATCACTGAGACTCAAGATCAATAGATTGAAAATATTTCCCAAGTGCCAACCGACTTCTCAAACACGATACCAAACTTTCCTAACGACCCCTCCCCCCCGGACATGACTTACGACCCCCAATAACGACAACACTTACGTGGGTTGTGTTACACACGGCTTCTAACAGCTGGCGTGGGGTGTCGTAGCGGTATACACTGGGATATCGTGTATCTCCAGCCATACGTGCTTTCTCTCTGAAAGGGACACACACACACACACACACACACACACACACACACACACACACACACACACACACGTAAGAGCCCTTCAAGATAACCTGACTTGACCTGGCCGGACTATACGTCACACGGTGCCCCTCTCCACGTCTGCGTTGAATCTAGCAGCCATCGACTGCTCACCAGGGTCACAGAGACATGAAACCCGTACCACAAACGTCTGACAGAGAGAAATGAGGAAAGAAATGTGGTTAAGCTCCTTTGTATCGACCTCCCGCTACCAGGAACTGTGTGTCTCATTTCCCTAAGACCTCCGCCTACATCAGGGGTTCCTGTCTTCCTGGAAGGGAAAGAATGGAAGGGAAAATAATGAAGAGACGACGTGGCAATGCGTCCCCGATATTCAAGCAGTGTGGGCGACATGTCGCGACAGTGTAAAGACGACCATCTATCCAGGCCAAGAAAGATATTAATCTATCTATAGATAGTGAGAGAAAGATATATGGGGACTGGAACTGTATATCGAAGATGTTGATACTGCCGATGGGTATCTTTAACGTCGTATAACTGTTTTCCAGTCGTGTCTTCGTTACCTTCCAGGCAAATTCTTGGCTCCATTAGAAAAAAAAAGAGAAAAAAATTATATATATGACCTTCTCAGTAAACTGTAATGGATTTCCACCAACTTTTCTCAACTTTCTTTTTTTTTTTTCCTCCCCCGGTGAGCGGAAGAGAATTTCTAACTACCCGGCTGTACTTCTTGTCTGCACGTTCAGTCGCTCACAGATTACCTCGCCTCTACACCTCAGCCAAGCCCGGTGCAGCTGCTGGGGGATGATGATGGTCTCCCGTGTTGAATCGTACCTAAAGACCAGTACAGCTGGGGTTTGGACGAGCCTCAGCCAAGCCTAGTTATTGCAGATGTTCGGACGGTCTGCAACGATGTGATATCGGCCCATCCCTGGCAGAGGGAGAAGCAGCTTCGACGTTGCTGCTGTGATTAATCGCACCAAAGACCAGTGCAGCTGCTTGGACAGTCTATTTTGTGATTAATCCCAGCTGATCCCGATGCAGCTGCTACTTCGGTGCTGCTGTAACTAATCGTCCAGCTGTGGCCAGCAGCGGCAGCAGCAACAGCTTGCCCAGGGTAACTTGCGCAGTAAAATGTAGTGTATTAATTCCGTGTTGCCCAATTAATGTTTTAAAAGTTTACGAACGCGACGGGTGGTTCACTAAGCTCCTAGCTTATTTGTCTCGACTTTTGCCATGATTTATGTCCGTGAACTTTGCTTCAACTCGGCTGGTTTCCAGTTTAGGATTTTGCAACAATTCATTCCTTTTCCGAATGACCTGACATACCATTTCACGAAGAGGATTCGTCAGGGACGTGGCGTACATACCTACGAGGGGAAAAAAGGGGGTCATTATCTTGCCTTTCTTTGCCGCTGTTTGTTGAAAACCCCCATTTTAGTATGGCAATACGACCCGTGGGCACGACCTTACAACCCCCTTTGGCGTGGCCTTCGACCTGG
>NC_092242.1:66291019-66296019 GCF_036320965.1 Panulirus ornatus
TCACCAAGATAAATGGTGGGAGCAACAGGATTAATGGTGAGGTGGAATACGTTTTAGGGGAGTATGGGCAGGGCAAAGGTAGGAAGGAAGGCTGATTGATTCTTACTTACGAATGTGGTAGAAATAGACTCAGTAGAATATATATATATATATATATATATATATATATATATATATATATATATATATATATATATATATGAATGAAGTGCATACGAAAGCGAGAATAGTTTAGCCGTAGCGATTCCGCCAACCATGCATAAGGTCTTGGGTTCGAATCTTGGCTTATGGAAGTTCTTATGTTTTATGTATACATATATATTACCTTCCTGTCCTAGGATCCCTCTCTCTAGGTCTTCCACACACACACATACACATACACACAGTAAGATCAGCGGGGTACAACACTAACCATTACACAACGTAGGTTGTGGTTGGTTGCCTCACAACCCCTTTGTGAGACAAGGATCTCATTTTCAGAGACTTCCTCCTGCACAGACCAAGGCTGCGCTACTTCCAGTGGCAGGGTAATGATAGACTCCTCTCTGAGAGAGAGAGAGAGAGAGAGAGAGAGAGAGAGAGAGAGAGAGAGAGAGAGAGAGAGAGAGAGAGAGAGAGAGAGAGAGAGAGAGAGAGAGGGCATTATGACATGGCACTCATAACGAGGTTAAGTAACGGGGGCAACACAAGGGTAAAATTCTCTCTCCCGTAATTCACAATTACAAGCTCATGTACGTGCTTATCCCAACACTCAGTGGTACCAATGGCCGTGAACTGTAAAACTGGTTTTAGCGGGATATGGGATGCCAGAAATTCGTGTTAGGGCACGGAGCGAAGATATGTAGAAAAGGTTGATAGGTCAGTTAGAGATTTATAAAGAGGATGTGCAGCTTTTGTAGAAGAATAGCTTTCATGGTCAACGAGTACAGAGAGGGAGAGGAGGGGTGGTAGTCAATGTAACCAATGAGTGGGTTACTGCACTTGTGCATTCTTATATAGAACGTCAAAACAGACTTTTATATACGTATCCTCTTCCAGTTCTTCAACCAATGAAGATTTTGTTTTCTTATGTCAGTATGAATATGTATGTATATGTATATTCTTAGCTTGTTGTATCTCGTTTCCCTTTTCAAATGTTATGTAGGTTAGGTTTCTATTGGATATTCGTTCACAATGCATCCGGGAGCGGAATACTAGTGCTCAAGCGAGGTGCACCCACGGAGCTGGCAGACTGGGTAGCTGGTGACCCTTGGCAATAAGTTAAAATCATGTTGTTCTTTGTTTTTCACGCGATATCTTTGTTATCACCACTTACTTTACCATAGAGGCCACGAAATATGTGAAATAGAAGAAAAATCTTGAAATACTCTGCTTTAGTCATGGGAGAAATGATTCATGTCGTGAATACTGAAAATGTTTCCGCGATGGCAAGACTGCGAAATAGTATCCTTACGATGGATAATTCTATTATTTATGGTTTTGCAGATATGTTGTGTTCTCGGAATGAATTATATATGCCATACACCAATGGTTAATTCATCATACAAAGGAGAATTCTATCTTAATTCTGGACGCAAATTACGCCTAAAATGTTAAAATTTAATAGCAGTAACTGGTACCCGCTCGTGTTTATCTTGAAAGCAAATGGCGTCACCATAGGACTCGGTAGGAGTCCGTATCGTTGTGGAGGTGTGATGAAATAGTGTTTGTTGTGATGACGTCCTACTGAGGAGTGTTGTTGTCGCCTCTGTCAGCGAGGTATGCAACAGGCCATGGCTACCACACGTGAGTATTGATCTGCACTGAGTGCTTTGCGAGGGGCTGAGGTGTTAGTTAGACTGGCCAGGGTCATGACAAGTAACATCTTGAAAGGGCATTTTTGATACGTACAAGGAGTGGGTTCTCGCGATAGGTTTAACCCACGGGTCTTACATGAGTGATATTTAATCCTAAGCTGAAAGAAGTAACATATATTCGTCCGTCAAATGAGGACAGGGTCATTGAATTAGCTTGCATTCAGGCAGAATTAAACCCAGTCAAAACAGTTGCCCGTGTAGTGACGCCAGGTTCTCCTCGGCTTGGTAACTCATTGTGGAAACTATATTGTAACACAATAATTGGTAATTGGTAACTCTAAGGTATAAGATGCACAAACACGAGTAACACAGGGATGACATTTACGTATGCGGAAATTGGTCGACAGTCACGATTGTCCTTGTTACGACGAGAAGCGATGGCCAGACGAAATGATGACTTACTCCAACGTGAATATGTGGTGTAAATACACACCAAGCCATTATATCCTTAATGAACATGAGTATGGCTGTGGTAGGAGAACACTTCCTCGTATATGCTTTTGTAGTCAAGTATTGCATTCAAATAGGAGTGTTTGCAGAAAACTCTTCATAAACTGTTTTCAGACAGTGCCCCATTCTTCTGTTATCACCATCCTCAGGAGTAAGACACATATCCTTACTGTTGTCTCTCCTTTTGTTATATTTATACCTAAAATTACCTAACTTTTCATTGATATATGATTAGAAAAACGCTCCAAGTTAGCTGTAGTTTTATTTTTAACGATACTAAAACTTTATTATTTTGGGTGTTGATAGTTTACATGTTTTTTTATTGATTTGATTCAGGGAATTAAAATGTATTTATCCTGTCTTTCAGAGAGTTACCAGCCAGTGGTGGTTGTACAGAGCGCTGTCCCCGTCCAGACGGGAGGCTCTGTCAACTGGCGAAACCGAGCAATCAAGGTAATGTGCCTTCCATTCTGTCACAAGCTAAATGAATATGTCACACTCCTTCGTTTATTACACCCCCACCCCCCACATTCAGTTCTGTTATGTATTACACTCCTCCACTGTATCCTTCACCATACATGTACATTATCTTCCTTCCAGGACACAATGTACCTTTAACTCCACCGCTCTTTGCAGTCACTACCACCACCACACTCTCCGTCGCACACGCAACTATATCCTTCGTACACTTTTCCCCCCCACCACCACCACACATCCTTGCCTTTCACCAATTGCCGTTCACACACACACACACACACACACACACACACACACACACACACACACACCTTGCCCTTCGCTCTGGCCCTTTGCTCTTGTTTGGAGGAGGTCATTGCTAGTCATATACCGCCCTCGCCCTCGTGCCAGCCATTGTGTAACCCAACCAAGCTCCTTTCGCGGGGTGGGAGTTGAGAGGGGTGGGGGGGGTGGGCTGTTTTACCAAGCTGTCTGTTGCTGCTGATCTGCATTTAGCATACGCTGTTTGCACGTGACTCCCACCAACATCCCAGAGAACTACTGCCTTCTTGACTAAATTGTTGAAGTGATGCCCGGAACCATCTTATACCCTCTGTGTCGTACTTTCTGTCCCATTATGACAAATTACACGACTAGACTTGGCTTAATATCTTCTCCATACATACATCACGATAATTCGACAGTTGTTCTCCTTTTTTCACACTTCTTTCCATTATACTCTATTGTTCCTCCTTTATTTATTGACGTATTCTTTTTCCCTCCTAAGAGTCTTCGCCATTCACCGCCTGACTTCAGTGAGTACTCCCACAAGTGACTCGAATCTTGGCTGTGAAAAAAACTCTGCTACCTACCATGCATACACTCCCATGCATGCTGCACTCCCAGCTCTCCACTGTACACTCACAACTCTCCACTCTACTCTTTTAACCCTCTACCAGACAAATACAACGCTTCCACCGTACACTCCCTGCCTCCACCACATTTTACCTACCCTCCACCATACCCACAATTCCCACTCCCATACACTCCCTGCCTTCCATCCCACATTCTCTTCTCATAACCTCAGTTCCTGACCACCACGTATTATTTTCCCAACCACCCGTCCTTCCTGTCTACCATGCACTATCTCTGCTCCGCACAGCTCCAGCTACCAATTACCACAGTCCCTCTGGATCACCATCTATGGCACACTAGAGATACTGATATTCTGAGGCCATAGAGACCCTCCTACCGGTTTATCTTTGGACACAGAACCCACCTCGATATCAACAGGAGTCTTAGTATATCTTGGGTTTTGGCCTCTTGTCTACACTCTTTAGTGGTTACTGGGATGTTCTTCATGGCTAATTCATTAATATTATGCTCTGCTATTCATAACTTTTACCCTCTTCCATAACTCTATTTTTTCCTTAGTTAGAAATAGCGTTTTCCCGATGCAGTCGACACAGCGCTTTTTTGTTGTTGATTCTTGTGTTCTGTTAATTATCTCTCTCATTGCTGTCTTACCTTCTCCTCTGTTGCTGCTGGATTTTAGACTGTTTTGCGCTTTGTTGTTCAGCCTCTCCGTTACTTACAATACCATTTTCTCTTAGTTTTGACGTCGCGTCTCTTTTGACATTTCTGTTGACATTTTTTGACATTTCTGTTGGTATTTATATCTCTTTCGTCTTTTTTATTTTTTTTTTGCATTTTGCAGTCCCTTTATTCCCAGTTCTTCGGTGAAAATGGATTCTTTCGTACAATAGGCAGCCTCCGCATGTTAGGGATCGAGGGTGGATAATGACGACAGCGCATTGAGCCAGTACTTGTGAAACTCGAGTTTCAACCCCCTTTTCCGCAGCTGGGGTTGTTTCTTATTTCCTCTGTCACCAGTGGGCTGCTGGCTTTCAGCTTACGAACTTACAATTTCTCCTTCGTCTCACACGTAACACCTGACAACACGTTAGCCATGATGCTGTGAATGTGCTGAACCAGGGCATGTTAAGATACCGGGACAAACCATGGAAATGTCTGTGTGGCCTGGTTGTGGATAGGGAGCTGTGTTATCGGTGCATTACACGTGACAGCTGGACAATGGATGTGAGCGGATGTGGCCTGTCTTCGTCTGCTCCTGTGCTATCAGCGAGATAGCACCATAAACAGACGAAGAAAGATCGCATATGCTCACATCCATTCTCTAGCCGTCATATGTGGGGCACTGAAACCACAACTCCCTAC
>NC_092242.1:66298519-66336019 GCF_036320965.1 Panulirus ornatus
TTCCAATTCACTCTATTCCTTGCACACCTTTCACCCTCCTACATGTTCAGGCCCCGATCACTCAAAATCTTTTTCACTCCATCTTTCCACCTCCAATTTGGTCTCCCACTTCTCCTCGTCCCACCACCTCTGACACGTAAATCCTCTTGGTCAATCTTTCCTCACTCATTCTCTCCATGTGATCAAACCATTTCAAAACACCCTCTTCTGCTCTCTCAACCACACTCTTTTTATTACCACACATTTCTCTTACCCTATTATCACTTACTCGATCAAACCATCTCACACCACATATTGTCCTCAAACATCTCATTTCCAGCACATCCACCCTCCTGTGCACAACTCTATCCACAGCCCGTGCCTTGCAACCGTAGAACATTGTTGGAACCACTATTCCTTCAAACATACCCATTTTTGCTTTCCGAGATAATGTTCTCGACTTCCACACATTCTTCAATGCTCCCAGAACTTTCGCCCCCTCCCCTACCCTATGATTCACTTTTGCTTCCATGGTTCCATCCGCTGCCAAATCCACTCCCAGATATGTAAAACACTTCACTTCCTCCAGTTTTTCTCCAATATGTATATATATATTTTATTTATTTATTTTGCTTTGTCGCTGTCTCCCGCGTTAGCGAGGTAGCGCAAGGAAAAAGACGAAAGAATGACCCAACCCACCCACATACACATGTATATATATATATATATATATATATATATATATATATATATATATATATATATATATATATATATATCTTTCGTACTATTCGCCATTTCCCGCGTTAGCGAGGTAGCGTTAAGAACAGAGGACTGGGCCTTTGAGGGAATATCCTCACCTGGCCCCCTTCTCTGTTCCTTCTTTTGGAAAATTGAAAAAAAACGAGAGGGGAGGATTTCCAGCCACGCGCTCCCTCCCCTTTTTCCAACTCATCCACTCTTCTTTGTACAACCTTATCTATTGTCCCATGCCTCACAACCGTGTAATATTGTTGGAACTACTATTCCTTCAAACATACCCATTTTTTGCTCTCCGAGATAATGTTCTCTCTTTCCATACATTCTTCATCGCTCCCAGAACCTTTGCCTCCTCCCCCTCCCTGTGACTCACTTCCACTTTCATGGTTCCATGTTCCATTCGCTGCTAAGCCCACTCCCAGATTTCCAAAACACTTCATTTCCTCCAATTTTTCTCCATTCAAACTTACATCCCAACTAACTTATCCCTCAACCCTGCCGAAGCTAATAAATTTGCTCTTATTCACATTTACACTCAACTTTCTTTTTTCACACACTTTTCCAAAGTCAGTAACCAACTTCTGCAGTTTCTCACTTGAACCAGCCACCAGTACTGTATCATCCACAAACAACAACTGATTCACTTCCCCAGCCCTCTCATTCCCAACACACTGCATACTTGCCCCTCTTGTATTTACCTCCCTAACCACCCCATCTATAAACGAATTAAGTAACCATTAGGACATCTTACACCCTTGCCGTAGACTGACCTTCATTGGGAACCAATCACTCCTCTCTTCCTACTCATACACATGCGTTACACCCTTGATAAAATCTTATCACTGCTTCTAGCAGCTTACCTCCCTCACATATACTCTTTAGACATTCTACAGAGCATATTCGTCAACCCTATCATATGCATTCTCCAGATCCATAAATGCTGCATACAAATCCATCTATTTTACTAAGCATTTCTCGTACACATTCTTCAAAGCAAACACCTGATCCACACATCCTCTACCACTTCTGCTGAAACCATACTGTATGCTCTTCCTCAATAATGATGCTCTCTCTGTGCCTTCACCCTCTCATCAATCAATACTCTCCCCTACAGTTTTCCAGGAATACTCAACACACTTATGCCTCTGTAGTTTGAACTCTTTGCCTTTGTACAGTGGCGCTATACGTGCATTCCACCAACCTTCAGGCACTTCCCCATGATCCATACATACAGTGAATATCCTTACTGACTAGTCAACAGCACAGTCACCTCTTTTCTTAATAAATTCAACTGCAGTACCATCCAAACCTGCTGTCATGCCGGGTTTCATCTTTCGCAAGGCTTTCACCACCAAACCATTCTCCCTGACCCTATCACTTTGCACTCCTCCCCGAACAAAACACCCTACATCTGCCAATATATCATCAGACACACTTACCAAACCTTCAAAATACTCACTTAATCTCCTCACTTCATCACTACCTGTTTTCACCTCCCCCTTCATCGATGTTCCCATCTTGTCGCACACATGTTATATACCTCCTTCCAAAACACCTTTTTATTCTCCATAAAGTTTAATAATACTCTCTCACCCCAGCTCTCATATGCCCTCTTCTTCAACCCTTGCACCTTCCTTTTGACCTCCTGCCACTTTCTCTTATGCTTCTCCCAGTCATTTGAATTCCTTCCTTGTAACTATTGTCCAAATACCTCTCTTTCTTTCACACACTTTACCAAACTCAGTCACCAGCTTCTGCAGTTTCTCACCCGAATCAGCCACCAGCGCTGTATCATCAGGGAACAACAACTGACTCACTTCCCAAGCTCTCTCATCCTTAACAGACTGCATACTTGCCCCTCTTTCCAAAACTCTTGCATTCACCTCCCAAACAACCCCATCCATAAACAAATTAAACAACCATGGAGACATCATGCACCCCTGCCGCAAACCAACATTCACTGAGAACCATTTACTTTCCTCTCTTCCTACTCATACACATGCCTTGCATCCTCAATGAAAACTTTTCACTGCTTCTAACAACTTAACTCCCACACCATATATTCTTAATACCTTCCACAGAGCATCTCTATCAACTCTTATCATATGCCTTCTCCAGATCCATAAATGCTACATACAAATCCATTTGCTTTTCTAAGTATTTCTCACATACATTCCTCAGAGCAAACACCTGATCCACAAATCCTCTACCACTTCTGAAACCACACTGCTCTTCCCCAATCTGATGCTCTGTACATGCCTTCAACCTCTTAATCAATACCCTCCCATATAATTTCCCAGGAATACTCAACAAACTTATACCTCTGTAATTTGAGCACTCACTCTTATCCCCTTTGCCTTTGTACAGTGGCACTATGCAAGCATTCCACCAGTCCTCAGGCACCTCACCATGAGTCATACATACATTAAATAACCTTACCAACCAGTCAACAATACAGTCTCCCCCTACTTTAATGAATTTCACTGCAATACCATCCAAACCCGCTGCCTTACCGGCTTTCATCTTCCACAAAGCTTTTACTACCTCTTCTATGTTTACCAAATCATTCTCCCTAACCCTCTCACTTTGTACACCACTTTGACCAAAACACCCTATATTTGCCACTCTATCGTCAAACACATTCAACAAACCTTCAAAATACTCACTCCATCTCCTCACATCACCACTACTTGTTATCACCTCCCCATTTGTCCCCTTCACTGATGTTCCCATTTGTTCCCTTGTCTTATGCACTTTATTTACCTCCTTCCAAAACATGCTATTATTCTCCCTAGAATTTAATGATACTGTCTCCCCCCCAACTCTCATTTGCCCTCTTTTTCGCCTCTAACCTTTCTCTTGGCCTCCTGCCTCTTTCTTTTATAAATCTCCCAGTCATTTGCCTTATTTCCCTTCAAAAATTGTCCAAATGCCTCTCTCTTCTCTTTCACTAATAATCTTACTTCTTCATCTCACCACTCGCTACCCTCGTTAGCGAGATATCTCAAGGAAACAGACGAAAGAATGGCCCAACCCATCCACATACACATGTATATACATACACGTACACATGCACATATACATACCTATACATTTCAACGTATACATATATATATACATACACAGACATATACATATATACATATTGGAAAGGATCACAATTTTGTGTGTGACCAAGATATTCCTATGAGTCCACCGGGAAAATGAAACACAATAAGTTCCCAAGTGCACTTTTGTGTAATAATCACATCATCAGGGAAGACACAAGAGAGAAATATAACAGTCAGTTGATATACATCGAAGAGACAAAGCTAGGACGCCATTTGGTAAACATACGATTGTCCAGTTGAACAATTGCATTTTTACCATATATACCATATATGGTAAACAGAGAAGAGGTAGTAAAAGCTTTGCGGAAGATGAAAGCCGGCAAGGCAGCAGGTTTGGATGGTATTGCAGTGGAATTTATTAAAAAAGGGGGTGACTGTATTATTGACTGGTTGGTAAGGTTATTTAATGTATGGATGACTCATGGTGAGGTGCCTGAGGATTGGCAGAATGTGTGCATAGTGCCATTGTACAAAGGCAAAGGGGATAAGAGTGAGTGCTCAAATTACAGAGGTATAAGTTTGTTGAGTATTCCTGCTAAATTATATGGGAGGGTATTGATTGAGAGGGTGAAGGCATGTACAGAGCATCAGATTGGGGAAGAGCAGTGTGGTTTCAGAAGTGGTAGAGGATGTGTGGATCAGGTGTTTGCTTTGAAGAATGTATGTGAGAAATACTTAGAAAAGCAAATGGATTTGTATGTAGCATTTATGGATCTGGAGAAGGCATATCATAGAATTGATAGAGATGCTCTGTGGAAGGTATTAAGAATATATGGTGTGGGAGGCAAGTTGTTAGAAGCAGTGAAAAGTTTTTATCGAGGATGTAAGGCATGTGTACGTGTAGGAAGAGAGGAAAGTGATTGGTTCTCAGTGAATGTAGGTTTGCGGCAGGGGTGTGTGATGTCTCCATGGTTGTTTAATTTGTTTATGGATGGGGTTGTTAGGGAGGTGAATGCAAGAGTTTTGGAAAGAGGGGCAAGTATGCAGTCTGTTGTGGATGAGAGAGCTTGGGAAGTGAGTCAGTTGTTGTTCGCTGATGATACAGCGCTGGTGGCTGATTCATGTGAGAAACTGCAGAAGCTGGTGACTGAGTTTGGTAAAGTGTGTGAAAGAAGAAAGTTAAGAGTAAATCTGAATAAGAGCAAGGTTATTAGGTACAGTAGGGTTGAGGGTCAAGTCAATTGGGAGGTAAGTTTGAATGGAGAAAAACTGGAGGAAGTAAAGTGTTTTAGATATCTGGGAGTGGATGTGGCAGCGGATGGAACCATGGAAGTGGAAGTGAATCATAGGGTGGGGGAGGGGGCGAAAATCCTGGGAGCCTTGAAGAATGTGTGGAAGTCGAGAACATTATCTCGGAAAGCAAAAATGGGTATGTTTGAAGGAATAGTGGTTCCAACAATGTTGTATGGTTGTGAGGCATGGGCTATGGATAGAGTTGTGTGCAGGAGGGTGGATGTGCTGGAAATAAGATGTTTGAGGACAATGTGTGGTGTGAGGTGGTTTGATCGAGTAAGTAATGTAAGGGTAAGAGAGATGTGTGGAAATAGAATGAGCGAGGTTGAGAGAGCAGAAGAGGGTGTTTTGAAATGGTTTGGGCACATGGAGAGAATGAGTGAGGAAAGATTGACCAAGAGGATATATGTGTCGGAGATGGAGGGAACGAGGAGAAGTGGGAGACCAAATTGGAGGTGGAAAGATGGAGTGAAAAAGATTTTGTGTGATCGGGGCCTGAACATGCAGGAGGGTGAAAGGCGGGCAAGGAATAGAGTGAATTGGATCGATGTTTTATACCGGGGTTGACGTGCTGTCAGTGGATTGAATCAGGGCATGTGAAGCGTCTGGGGTAAACCATGGAAAGTTGTGTGGGGCCTGGATGTGTAAAGGGAGCTGTGGTTTCAGGCATTATTGCATGACAGCTAGAGACTGAGTGTGAACGAATGGGGCCTTTGTTGTCTTTTCCTAGTGCTACCTCGCACACATGAGGGGGGAGGGGCATAGTATTCCATGTGTGGCGAGGTGGCGATGGGAATGAATAAAGGCAGACAGTGTGAATTGTGTGCATGGGTATATATGTATGTGTCTGTGTGTGTATATATATGTGTACATTGAGATGTATAGGTATGTATATTTGCGTGTGTGGACGTGTATGTATATACATTGTGTATGGGGGTGGGTTGGGCCATTTCTTTCATCTGTTTCCTTGCGCTACCTCGCAAACACGGGAGACAGCGACAAAGCAAAATAATAATAATAATAATATAAATATATATCCTAACAAAATATTTTTCTTTACAGGTGGGTGGCTTAATAATTGGCATACCATGTTTGATATGCTTAGTTGCATTTGGATGCATCTTCATCATCTCTGGGATCAGTCCCCTGGTTATTAACCCAGGGGTGTACGATAACATCTCGGATGAGGGCGAATTCCTCGATGATGATGGTACTATTGCAGGGATTGTCATGCTAGTTATAGGAGGTGAGTAGCGCTTTCATGCTCTCCCCACACCCCACCCTTCATGGCTAGTGTGTGTCTAATTACTTTTTTGCAACTACCTTCCTGTCCTGTATGAGGAGGGAGTTGTATGCTCATAAGGCAACCCCATCCTTTAAACTATTTTTGCTAGCATACGTCGTTTTAAACTTTTGTTTGCCCTCTTCTGGTCCTTTTTGATTAGCTCTTAGTGTTTCATTAAATGTGGTGAACAAACTTAAGTGTATATTGTAGTTTTGGCTGAACTTAGGATGTGAATAGGTAGATAATTATTTCCTTTACTGTTCCTCTGAGCTTCTCTCTCTCTTTCTAAGACACACACATGTAGTGTCTCACTCACCCACACGCTTTCATACTATATCTCATAATTATACTTATTCTCTTGCTTTCTCCCCCTCTTTCTCTCTCTCATTTGATAGCTAAGTATGTACATATATAGTAGGTGGTAGGCAGCCACCTACCAGGGAAATATATTACTGGTACTACCTGCCTGGGTATTGGAAGGATGTACAAATTATCAGTCATAGGTTTCTATGAATTCTGATTATTTTTACATTACTTCAGTATGTTTGTCAATAGTGCCTTCAACCCAAATAATTTTTATTTTGGATTTCTTTACAAATTTAGAAAGGGTGAAAATTCTTTTCATAACAAAGGAAATGGTGTAAAGTAAACAAAGATTTAGGAAATTTTGTAAAACTTGCTCTTTATGCCAATGCAGAGTCAGCGAACATAAAAAATGTATAAAACGATTCATACATTTTTTGTTTTTTCAAGTTTATTTAGATTCCAGTAAGTAATACAGTGTGTCACTTTTTAATGATGGATTTCTGATAAATTGATTAACTGATTTTTCCTCTGCATCATTGCAGCATTCACTTCAGTATGCCACCTATAGGCTGGGCTCATAGGTGGCATATGAACAATATTGATAAGTGCAGTAAAATGAAAAAGAAATCCGTTTACTTATAAATTGTTAATGAGGAAAAATTTAGGAGTAATGATCAATGATTGAAAAAGCCAAGTAAGCTGTGCATTGAAGCGCTAAAAAAAATTGATAAAATTCTTGACTTCATAGGTAGGGTATTTCATTTTTAAATCTGAAATATAAATCTTTACTCTTTGCAGCTCACTAGTGTGTCCCTTCCTTAAATATTGTATTCCTTTTTTGGTCACCCTTCTTGAGAAAAGGCATTATATAAGTGGTGTACAGTAGCAAGCAACTAAAAGGATTTCAAGAATGAGAAACATATCTTTTGAGAGCCATCTAGAAGACCTAAACTCATAGTGCACAAAAACTGAAAAAAAAGTAATTTCATATAGGTTTTCAAAATGATAAAACATTTTTGCAGTCTTGATCAGAACAGCTAAATTGTTAAGGTTAAATCAGTCAGATTCCACCTGTACCTGAGGATAAAAATTATGGGTAAACATTTTGCTCTAAGATAAAGTACTCTTTCTTCAGCAGGACTGTTATTATGGAATGATTGGCCAGTAAGAGTAATTGAAAGTAATGCCATAGGTACTTTTCAAGTAATGACCTGACATTTATGTAGCGATAAGTATATGGCTGACTTTATTTCCTCCTCCATATATGTAGGATTTTCTTGCATTTCTTTTCTATATCTGATCTCATTTTTAATGTCACAATTTACCTCAAAATGACCAAGTGGTCTGCTGCTGTAAACAGTTGTTTGTGTTCCTTTGTAATAATTCTTTTAGGACTGAACTCTCAAAACTTTTTTCAGTGCTCTCCTTGCCATTAGGACATTTTGGAAATAATGCTGATACCTTTGTATATGTGCTGTCAAGGCAGGATCCCTAAGAGGAGGGTATTTATGGTGCCAAAGCACAGGGCCTGGCCCCATGGGAGGGGTCCCAGACTTGATTATATTTTTTTCATGTGTATGATACAAATGGCCTTCTTTTCTTGGTAGTGAAAAAAGTAGTATGAAGACAGTAAACTTACAAAAGGAAAGAAATCTAAATATATTTTTTAGATAGATCTATTTTTGTTACATTTCTCGTGAACTCATTGTCATGTGTAATATGTGAGTATGCAGAGTTTTCTACAACATTTAGTGACTTTAGAATAACTGCTTATTTTACTGCTTATTTCATCTTTTTATATTCTTTTAAAGGCTGTATCATTGAAAGAACAGTTTTATCAAAGAACTCGCTCCAAAGGAGTCTACATTTTCTTGTTACAGTAAATAGTGCAACCTTGAGCTGCAGCACACTTTATAAGGTCCTGGGTAATACCAAGACTCTCGTAGAAATTTGATAGATATAAATAAATATATAGGGTAGTTATAAGTATATATTGATCTTTAATGTTAAAAGGATATTAACTTCATACAACTTAGTTATAAATAAATATGTATTGATCTTTGATGTTAAAATGATAGCATCATAAGACTTTTTAATTCAAAGTCTTTTTTGTAAGTGTGATGAAGTGGTAGGATAAAATGTGCCAGACACTCATGTGATTAGCTATTCAGTAAACTTTATGGATTAAAGATATGAAGCCTCATAGGATAAAACTTCTCATCAGAACAAATCTAGGCGTTATCTTTTTTTGATAATGTAGGGTAATATTAGTAGTAAAAGTGATCTCAGTTAGTTATACGTTGGTAATCTACAATAGTTTTAATAGTAGTAGCACAGTTAGTTGAAACAGTAAGTATTGGTAATCTAGAGTAGTAACTGTTGGGGTTAGTTGTAGAATTGTAGGCTAATATTAGTAGTACAAGTAATCTAGGGTAGTAGTAGTGTAATCAAAAACATAAGTATGAAGCTAATTCAGTTAATAATGCATTGATAATATTTTGATAGCTTTCTTGAAATTTTTTTTTTTACTATTTTGAGTAAGCCTTTGCTTGTTAATTACTTCCTTGTTTATGATCATATCAATTCAAGGAAAAGAATCTTCAGCTCTGTTATAGGCTTTGGCTGTATATCTGAAATTAGGCAAAATTCAAATGACAGCTTAAGTGTGAAACACAGACATTGATTAGAATATCTGTAAAAGAAAATTTGGGGGATTGAGGTTTGTACAGTACATTGAAGTAAGGGAATAATTTGGGGCCTGCAGTGAAAAGCAGCACAAGCAGCTGAGATACCTATTCCAGTATTTGCTTATCGTTATTTATCAACCATCATACTACTAACAACTCCCAGACTAATGTTTCTATCTCTAATATCTCTGTCATTGTGAATATGAGTGCTGTACAAAGATTCTAAGGGGATGATGAAAATTAGTGGATGTAGTGCACACAACCATTGAAACTTGCTACAGGCACTGTTATAGCTCTGGTTTATGTGGTTCAGCCTTTCATGTAACTTTCATTCCTGTAGAGGTAGTGAAGTTGACCTTGCATGCAGCTTTTGTCCCACTGAAGTTAAACATACCCTCTTCATCTTATTCATCTTCAGTAATGAATGATGTTTTGGTTATGTCTTCAGATTGTTATCCTCTTCTTGTTTTCTTAAATTCTTCAGTATTAAATGATTTGTTGGTTATGTTTTCAGGTTGGAATCCTCAGGTTGTTTCCTTAACCTGAATCGTGAGGGGATGTTTTCTTTTCTCGTTGCTTGCCTTTCTGGGGAACTTTAACTCGTTTCTTCATATGCCTATATTATTATCTGGAATCTATTTCTCCAAATATTTGCTGTCCTGGTATTAGGTGATGTGTTTTCTTACATGTCCAATGTCCATCACTGGAAAGAAAGGAAAAAAATGTTAATTATATCTTGGATAGTCACACTCATCTTTGTATTATAAGTTAGTATAATGATGTCACTTGAAACATTTTGTGCCAGAAAAATCTCACAAGGATTGGGTTGTTGACCAATTTGGTAAAATCATAAAACTTTTCTTGGGACCTATGAAACTATTTGATTTCCAGCCGATCACTAATGGAATATACTATTCATCACCAGTTAGGCATCATATCATATTAAAGCATGATCAGTAGGTTATTATTAAAGGAAGGGTGCATTATGGTGGTCATCACATGCATCCCCAAGCTAATGATTCTCAGCATTTGCCTATTCCTATAGAAGGATGAAGTGTAGTCTTGGTCTAGCATTATTATGAGGGCGTAGTATTGAGAACACAGTTATGTGCTATCGTAACTACACATCTTTCCAAAATATGCAGTCAGCTCAGGATGCCTGTGTAATACTTTGAAATTTTTAACCTAAACTAATTCTAAGCTTCTGTGCCCAGTGTAATTACAGATATGTTCATACAAGTCGAGACAATAAAGTACTGCTTTATTTGTCTGCCAGCACACATGCTTTAAATTGTGAAGTAAATTAACGAAGGCTACACTTTTCTACTTTTTTTTTTTGGCATATTTTCTTTCACTAGTATTTATGCTTTATAATATAAGAATTCATACTATTAACAGTAACTTTTCACCTTTCCTTTCTTAACAGGCTTATTTATAGCTGGAGCAATTGGACTCTGTGTGGCTGGCCTCAAGGCCTGCAGGAAATACTCAGGCATATCTGGTAGAGTCATCAACACTGCCCCAAATGTTGTTCCTGCAGCAGGTGCATACCCTGTGGTAGCACCACCAGGGCAGGTGTACTCTTACCTAGCACCAGGACCATACCCTGCTCCAGTTCCAGGACATCCAGGCCCATATGCACCACCAGCTCCAGGCCATTCTGGACCATACCCACCTCCAGGGCATCCTGGACCATACCCACCCCCATTTGGAGGACAACTTGGATCTCAGCCAGCAGCAGGAGTTTACCAACCAGCAACAGCAGGTCCCCAATCTACACCTGCATTTGGACAAATGGCACCCTTCACTGGAGGGCCAGGACCTTATTCATGTGAACAGTACCCAGATTTGGCACCACCTCAGGCACCAGACCTGCCTCAGAAGGCTGGGTTGCCTGGGGAGGTATCACCTATGGCACCAAAGGAACCATATGACAGGCCTCCAACATATTCGCCCTAGACCTGTAATGGCAGATTACATGCAAGACTAGAGCAACAATATTTTAGCATGACTGCATGGTGCTTGAATTTTGTCATTTTTTTAGAAGCAATATGGCTATTTTTTCTTTTATGTACTTCAAGAAAGTTACATTTACCTAGAATGTTATTTTTATTTAGTGTATAGGTATTTTTTTACTAAATCTGTTGAAGTATACCAGATATGCTTACTTGCTTCAGTGTTTGTAGCCATGCAAGTATTTTAATGAATGCTATGCCAAAGGCTTTTAGTATTATTATTAAAGGATAGGAGATCAATTAATTTTAGTTTTGTAACTCCAGGACCCATTTTATGGGGCTCTGCAGTGTCAAGGCAGAGCCGCAATCAGTGGCAGGGAAACTTTGTATTCCTTTGGACTGAGGAGTTCCTTACAGAGATTGTACTTCTTTTCATCCATGGAGAGTGGTACAACCTCATCGGAGTTGTGTTTTCACTTGTGTAACTCATCCAGGAGGAGTCCAGTAACACCCAGGAGATACTAGAAAACAGAATAAAGGATGACACTGAAAATCTCTGTATTACTGTATTACTTGCTTATCATTACATAATTTTTGATTGTACACTCCTAGGATCCTTTTTACAGTCTCTTAGAGAATGAATGAGGAAAGGTTGACAAAGAGGATATATATGTCTAGGGTGGAAGGAACAAAGAGAAGTGGGGGACCAATTGGAAGTGGAGGGATGGAATGGGAAAGATTTTGAGTGATCAGGGCCTGAAAATGTGGAAGGGTGAAAGGAGTGGATTGAACTAGGACAGAAATGTCTGGGGTGAACCATGGAAAGGTCTGTGGGGGCCTCGACATAGATAGGGAGCTGTTGTTTCAGTGCATTATACATGACAGGTAGAGAATGAGTGTGAGCAGATGTGACCTTTTTTCTGTCTGTTTTCCTGGTGCTACGTTGCTGACGCAGAGGTAAGTGATGCCATTTCCTGTGGGGTAGGGTGGTGCCGGGAATGGATGAAGGCAAGTATGGATATGCACTTGTTAATATTTGTGTATGTCTGTGTATGTGTATATGTTGATATGTATATATGCATGTATGTACATATGAGTGGATAGGCCTTTCTTTGTCTAATTCCTGGCACTACCTCACTGACATGGGAAACGGCGATCAAGTATGTGTATGTTGATATGTACATGTACATATATGTGTGTGTATGGGTGTTTATGTGTGTATATATATATATATATATATATATATATAAAAATATATATTTTTTTTTTTTTGCCGGTCTCCCGCGTTTGCGAGGTAGCACAAGGAAACAGACGAAAGAAATGGCCCAACCCACCCTCATACACATGTATATACATACGTCCACACATGATACATACACAGCTTTCCATGGTTTACCCCAGACGCTTCACATGCCCTGATTCAATCCACTGACAGCACGTCAACCCCGGTATACCACACCGATCCAATTCACTCTATTCCTTGCCCTCCTTTCACCCTCCTGCATGTTCAGGCCCCAATCACTCAAAATCTTTTTCACTCCATCTTTCCACCTCCAATTTGGTCTCCCACTTCTCCTCGTTCCCTCCACCTCTGACACATATATCCTCTTGGTCAATCTTTCCTCACTCATTCTCTCCATGTGCCCAAACCATTTCAAAAAACCCTCTTCTGCTCTCTCAACCACGCTCTTTTTATTTCCACACATCTCCCTTACCCTTACGTTACTTACTCGATCAAACCACCTCACACCACACATTGTCCTCAAACATCTCATTTCTAGCACATCCATCCTCGTGCGCACAACTCTATCCATAGCCCACGCCTCGCAACCATACAACATTGTTGGAACCACTATTCCTTCAAACATACCCATTTTTGCTTTCCAAGATAATGTTCTCGACTTCCACACATTCTTCAAGGCTCCCAGAATTTTCGCCCCCTCCCCCACCCTATGATCCACTTCCACTTCCATGGTTCCATCCGCTGCCACATCCACTCCCAGATATCTAAAACACTTTACTTCCTCCAGTTTTTCTCCATTCAAACTTACCTCCCAATTGACTTGACCCTCAACCTTACTGTACCTAATTACCTTGCTCTTATTCAGATTTACTCTTAACTTTCTTCTTTCACACACTTTACCAAACTCAGTCACCAGCTTCTGCAGTTTCTCACATGAATCAGCCACCAGCGCTGTATCATCAGCGAACAACAACTGACTCACTTCCCAAGCTCTCTCATCCCCATAAGACTTCATACTTGCCCCTCTTTCCAAAACTCTTGCATTCACCTCCCTAACAACCCCATCCATAAACAAATTAAACAACTATGGAGACATCACACACCCCTGCCGCAAACCTACATTCACTGAGAACCAGTCACTTTCCTCTCTTCCTACACGTACACATGCCTTACATCCTCGATTTGGTAAACAGAGAAGAGGTAGTAAAAGCTTTGCGGAAGATGAAAGCCGGCAAGGCAGCAGGTTTGGATGGTATTGCAGTGGAATTTATTAAAAAAGGGGGAGACTGTATTATTGACTGGTTGGTAAGGTTATTTAATGTATGTATGACTCATAGTGAGGTGCCTGAGGATTGGCGGAATGCATGCATAGTGCCATTGTACAAAGGCAAAGGGGATAAGAGTGAGTGCTCAAATTACAGAGGTATAAGTTTGTTGAGTATTCCTGGTAAATTATATGGGAGGGTATTGATTGAGAGGGTGAAGGCATGTACAGAGCATCAGAATGGGGAAGAGCAGTGTGGTTTCGGAAGTGGTAGAGGATGTGTGGATCAGGTGTTTGCTTTGAAGAATGTATGTGAGAAATACTTAGAAAAGCAAATGGATTTGTATGTAGCATTTATGGATATGGAGAAGGCATATGATAGAGTTGATAGAGATGCTCTGTGGAAGGTATTAAGAATATATGGTGTGGGAGGCAAGTTGTTAGAAGCAGTGAAAAGTTTATATATATATATATATATATATATATATAAAAAAAAAAAAAAAATATATATATATATATATATATATATATATATTATTTATTTTTTTATTATACTTTGTCGCTGTCTCCCGCGTTTGTGAGGTAGCGCAAGGAAACAGACGAAAGAAATGGCCCAACCCCCCCCATACACATGTATATACATACGTCCACACATGCAAATATACATACCTACACAGCTTTCCATGGTTTACCCCAGACGCTTCACATGCCTTGATTCAATCCACTGACAGCACGTCAACCCCGGTATACCACATTGCTCCAAATCACTCTATTCCTTGCCCTCCTTTCACCCTCCTGCATGTTCAGGCCCCGATCACACAAAATCTTTTTCACTCCATCTTTCCACCTCCAATTTGGTCTCCCTCTTCTCCTCGTTCCCTCCACCTCCGACACATATATCCTCTTGGTCAATCTTTCCTCACTCATTCTCTCCATGTGCCCGAACCATTTCAAAACACCCTCTTCTGCTCTCTCAACCACGCTCTTTTTATTTCCACACATCTCTCTTACCCTTACGTTACTTACTCGATCAAACCACCTCACACCACACATTGTCCTGAAACATCTCATTTCCAGCACATCCATCCTCCTGCGCACAACTCTATCCATAGCCCACGCCTCGCAACCATACAACATTGTTGGAACCACTATTCCTTCAGACATACCCATTTTTGCTTTCCGAGATAATGTTCTCGACTTCTACACATTCTTCAAGGCTCCCAGGATTTTCGCCCCCTCCCCCACCCTATGATCCACTTCCGCTTCCATGGTTCCATCCGCTGCCAGATCCACTCCCAGATATCTAAAACACTTTACTTCCTCCAGTTTTTCTCCATTCAAACTTACCTCCCAATTGACTTGACCCTCAACCCTACTGTACCTAATAACCTTGCTCTCATTCAGATTTACTCTTAACTTTCTTCTTTCACACACTTTACCAAACTCAGTCACCAGCTTCTGCAGTTTCTCACATGAAACTCACATGAAAAATATATATATTTTATTTATTTAACATATCACCTATACATTTTTCTACATATTCGCCATTTCCCACGCTAGCGAGGTAGCGTTAAGAACAGAGGACTAAGCCTTAGAGGGAATATCCTCACTTGGCCCACTTCTTTTTTTTTTTGGAAAAAAAAAAAACAGGAAGGAAGGATTTCCAGCCCCCGCTCCCTCCCTTTTTAGTCGCCTTAGAACTATGACATGCAGGGAATGCATGAGAAGTATTCCCTGCATGTCGTAGAAGGTAACTAAACGGGGAGGGAGTGGGGGGCTGAAAAACCTCCCCTCCCATTTTTTAACTTTCCAAAATAGGGAATAGAGGAGGGGGCCAAGTGAGGATATTCCCTCTAAGGCTCAGTTCTCTGTTCTTAATGCTACCTCACTAACATGGGAAATGGCAAATGTGTATGAAAAAAATTTATTTTTCTATTTCTATTATACTTGATCACCTTTTCCCACATCAGTGAGGTACCACCAGGAAACAGACAAAGAATGGCCCATCCACTCATATACACATGTATATGAATAAATGCCCATACCCGCGCATATATATATACATATACATAACATGTATACGTACACATACACAGATATATGCATATACACACATGTACATATTCAAACTTGCTTGCTTTCATCCATTCCTGTCGCTACCCAGGACCACAGGAAACAGCATCACTACTCCCTGCTTCAGCGAGGTAACACCAGGAGAACAGACAAAAATAGGCCACATTTGTTCAGTCTCTGACTGTAATGTGTGTGTGTGTGTGTAAAGATGGAAGGATGGAGGAAACATGCAGGAGGGTGGAAGGAATGCATGGAATAGTATGAATTGAAGCAATGTGGAATACAGGCTGTACCACTGGGAGTACACTATTGTCAGAGAACTTCTCACTCAAAAGGAAGTTTACATTTCCCAGATATGGAAGTAGTTTAGCCTTGAGGTGTAGGAGCCTTTTGAAAGACCCTAGGGAAATTTTGATTATGAATATGTACAGGTATTATCGGTCTCCTCCAGATGAATATGTACAGGTATTATCGGTCTCCTCCAGTATATGTTACTCTGCTAAGGAAAAGTCACCTTTGATGAGGCTGTACTATTGTCAGTTGATGAAACTGTGTACAGTACTGTCAAAGAATGTCTCACATAAATGAAATTCATCAGTCCATGTTATTGAGTATAGCACAGCCTGCGGCTCCAGGAGCCCCTAGAATAGGGGTCATGAGGTAATTATTTATAGTTATCCCAGGACCCCTTTTCTAATACGATTTGAAACTACTTGCAGTTATACTGTAAGTAAAAACTCACCTTTAGCAAGGGTGTTTCATCAGCAGTTGATAAGACAGGCTACAGTTTCATTGAAAATCTTCACACTCCAAAGGAGTTCATCATTTCCTTACTTCAGATTTTAGCATGACCCCAAAACTGCGAGACCCTCATAAAAGAGGTACAGTACGATAAACGCTGATTCTTCGCATCACAATACTCATCATGCCAAAGATACGGCTTCCATTCTGAAAGTACAACACTTAATTCATAAACCCTTTAAGGATGGATTCACAATTTAGGTGAGTCCCTAGACCAGAGATATATAAAAAGAAAAAATCTGAAAAACCATATTTTTGAATGTTTTTATTTATCAGTTGATGGGAAATATTAAGCATAGTTAAAAGAAAATGAAAATATCAGAAAATAAGCAAATTTTTTGCTGTAGATCTTTATGAATTTAGCGAACTGCACACACTCAGTTTATCTCATTTGTGGACTCATCTTTATCTCTTCTCTGACTCCACCATCAGATTACTTACACATTGAGCTTTTCCCAGGGTTAACAATTTAACATTTGCCAGATTATGATTAATGCCCTAAAGATTAATAACCTGAGGCATACCAAGCATGCATGCCAGGGCTGTACCTTTCCTCTTAGTTTTTAGGGATAACTAACACTGATTCTTTTCGGGTGCTAACTATAGTTGCTTGCATTTAGTGATAAAGTTCACCTTTCAATTTAAATGGTAAGTAGGAAAAGGCAACCTGTACAAGTACAGCTACAGCCTCAACATTGTTTGTGATTCAACCTCATATTCCTTTGATGACCGACTCCCAAGGGATTTTTCTTGATTTTGTAGATGCTTGTGACGTGAGGAGTTTCTTCATACCAAGAAAGTATGCCTCCCAGTTTAGGTAACAGCAGGAAGAGGCAACCCATACAAGTATGGCTAGAACCTCCGAAGGGCTAGTTGTCCGTCAATTCACACCGACATACACACAAAGTCACCACACTTCTTGACATAGTATTCTGCTCATTGGATGTGGCAAGCTTCCTTTATGGTGCAGGTGCCCCAAAGTTGTGATTCCTGGGTTATGAAAGTAAGTATACTTTCATTCATACCTCTTCACTCTTCCTGCCACAGCAAAGTAGTATCATAAACAGATAACCAAACCTTAGAGGAATAAATCCTCACATTTCCTAATTTTCCTTTTGTTGAGAAGGATTTATACTGAAGGGGAGGCTTTCCACCCTCCTACTTCTTCACCTCTTAGTTGCCTTCTACAACACACTGGAGATATGTGGGTAATTGTCTTTCTTCCCAATTCCAAAGGACATTTCCTTCTTTAGCAAGGTAGCTTTAGGAACAGACAAGTAATGGCCTCATTTGCACAGGCCACTCTCTATCTGTCATGTTAATGGACTGAAATCAGAGCCAACCATGTACAACCATGCCCTCATAGTTTACCTTGACCATTTCATACGTCCTGGCTCACTCCATTAATAGCACAATACCATATAGATCCAATTTATTCTATCACATTCATGCCTGTCACCCTTCTGAATGTTGATGCCTCCTTGTGATGCCTTGTGGTAAAAGATGGGATACATATATATGTATTGAGAAATATCAGAGATAAGTAACAGATTGGCTCATACTGTTCTTCCTAGATATTTTTTGTATTAGATTTCTAAAGTCACTGAAAAGTAAAACATTTAATTGGGCAAATCTGCTCAAGAATTTTGCAGTTTAAATAAACTGGTTATTGATCAAGCTATATGAATCTAAACTAATGGAACACAATAGGGTGACCCTTAAGCTTCATTTACTTACTGTTTTGACAGTAAACAACCTTCCCTTTTCAGAACTCAATGTTAAGATCAATAAATAGAACTGCACACAGCAGATTAAGACTTGGTAAAGATTTTGATTTATTAGAAATTCAGCAATTAAACCGCCCAGTGTGTGGATGTAGCATTTGTAATGCACTTCCCAAATACTGTACCCAAGCTCTACTACTAGTACTGGAAATCTGCACTCCTTACCATGCACCCATAGTTTAGGCAAATAATTACTGGTGTCTCTTAGTGAAATATGCACAAAAAAAACAGCATTGCTAGTTTTGTATTCATTATTGCATTGTGTGTGAGTGTTGCCTGTTGCTCGAAAACTGCATGTCTTTCAAAATAAATGAAAAGTATGATTTTATTATAGAAAAATGGTTGATGGAAGAAATTTCACGTATTATTTGACATATTAAAGAAAGTTTATCTTGTTAAATTTTTTTAGTACATGTCCAGTACTGATATATATATATATATATATATATATATATATGTATATATATATATATATATATATATATATATATATATATATATATATATATATATATATATATTAGTGAACAATTCTTCCAGTGGTGAATGTTAACTCTAAACAAGTTATATATACTTCTGTTTATGATGAAATATGTATCCAGTTATTACATATAAAACTCTGTTCCTCTGTCTTATAGTCTTTATCCCATAAACATAAGAATCTACAATGCATGAAGGTGAGGCTTTGATGTGATTCATATATCCAGTTGATATATCCCACCTGTTAGCAAACCTGATAAACAGGTTGTTATGTAGTGAAGTGTTTTTGGTTTAATTCTTTAAGTGTTCCACATATCACTCACCTAGCTGAGATGTTTGAGGACAATATGTGGTGTGAGGTGGTTTGATCGAGTAAGTAATGAAAGGGTAAGAGAGATGTGTGGTAATAAAAAGAGTGTGGTTGAGAGAGCAGAAGAGGGTGTTTTGAAATGGTTTGGTCACATGGAGAGAGTGAGTGAGGAAAGATTGACAAAGAGGATATATGCATCAGAGGTGGAAGGAATGAGGAGAAGTGGGAGACCAAATTGGAGGTGGAAAGATGGAGTGAAAAAGATTTTGTGTGATCGAGGCCTGAACATGCAGGAGGGTGAAAGGAGGGCAAGGAATAGAGTGAATTGGAGCGATGTGGTATACCGGGGTTGACGTGCTGTCAGTGGATTGAATCAAGGCATGTGAAGCATCTGGGGTAAACCATGGAAAGCTGTGTAGGTATGTATATTTGCGTGTGTGGTCGTATGTATATACATGTGTATGGGGGTGGGTTGGGCCATTTCTTTCGTCTGTTTCCTTGCGCTACCTCGCAAACGCGGGAGACAGCGACAAAGCAAAAAAAGAAAAAAAAAAAAAACATAATTCATACTGTCTGCCTTTATTAATTCCCCTCGCCACCCCGCCACACATGAAATAACAACCCCCTCCCCCTCCTGTGTGCAAGGTACCGCTAGGAAAAGACAACAAAGGCTACATTCGTTCACACACAGTCTCTAGCTGTCATGTAATAATGCACCGAAACCACAGCTCCCTTTCCACATCCAGGCCCCACAGAACTTTCCATGGTTTACCCTAGACGTTTCACATGTCCTGGTTCAATCCATTGACAGCATGTCGACCCCGGTTATACCACATCTTTCCAATTCACTCTATTCCTTGCAGGCCTTTCACCCTCCTGCATGTTAAGGCCCCGATCACTCAAAATCTTTTTCACTCCATCTTTCCACCTCCAATTTGGTCTCCCACTTCTCCTCGTTCCCTCCACCTCTGACACATATATCCTCTTGGTCAATCTTTCTTCACTCATTCTCTCCATGTAACCAAACCATTTCAAAACACCCTCTTCTGCTATCTCAACCACACTCTTTTTATTACCACACATCTCTCTTACCCTATTATTACTTACTCGATCAAACCACCTCACACCACATGTTGTCCTCAAACATCTCATTTCCAGCACATCCACCCTCCTGCGCACAACTCTATCCATAGCCCACGCCTCGCAACCATATAACATTGTTGGAACCACTATTCCTTCAAACATACCCATTTTTGCTTTCAGAGATAATGCTTTCGACTTCCACACATTCTTCAACACTCCCAGAATTTTCGCCCCCTCCCCTACCCTATGATTCACTTCCGCTTCCATGGTTCCATCCGCTGCCAAATCCACTCCCAGATATCTAAAACACTTCACTTCCTCCAGTTTTTCTCCATTCAAACTTTCCTCCCAATTGGCTTGACCCTCAACCCAACTGTACCTAATAACCTTGCTATTATTCACATTTACTCTCAACTTTCTTCTTTTACACACTTTACCAAACTCAGTCACCAGCTTCTGCAGTTTCTCACATGAATCAGCCACCAGCGCTGTATCATCAGCGAACAACAACTGACTCACTTCCCAAGCTCTCTCATCCACAACAGACTACAAACTTGCTCCTCTTTCCAAAACTCTTGCATTCACCTCCCTAACAACCCCATCCATAAACAAATTAAACAACCATGGAGACATCACACACCCCTGCCGCAAACCTACATTCACTGAGAATCAATCATTTTCCTCTCTTCCTACATGTACACATGCCTTGCATCCTTGATAAAAACTTTTCACTGCTTTTAACAACTTGCCTCCCACACCATATATTCTTAATACCTTCCACAGAGCATCTCTATCAACTCTATCATATGCCTTCTCCAGATCCATAAATCCATTTGCTTTTCTAAGTATTTCTCACATACATTCTTCAAAGCAAACACCTGATCCACACATCCTCTACCACTTCTGAAACCACACTGCTCTTCTCCAATCTGATGCTCTGTACATGCCTTCACCCTCTCAATCAATACCTTCCCATATAATTTCCCAGGAATACTCAACAAACTTATACCTCTGTAATTTGAACACTCACCTTTGTCCCCTTTGCTTTGTACAATAGCACTATGCAAGCATTCTGCCAATCCTTAGGTACCTCACCATGAATCATACATACATTGAATAACCTTACCAACCAGTCAACAATACAGTCACTCCCTTTTTTAATAAATTTCACTGCAATACCATCCAAACCCGCTGCCTTGCCGGCTTTCATCTTCCGCAAAGCTTTTACTACCTCTTCTCTGTTTACCAAATCATTTTTCCTAACCCTCTCACTTTGCACACCACTTCGATCAAAACACCTAATATCTGCCACCCTATCATCACATTCAACAAACCTTCAAAATACTCACTCCATCTCCTTCTCACATCACCACTACTTGTTATCACCTCCCTATTAGCCCCTTTCACTGAAGTTCCCATTTGCTCCCTTGTCTTATGCACTTTATTTACCTCCTTCCAAAGCATCTTTTTATTCTCCCTAAAATTTAATGATACTCTCTCACCCCAACTCTCATTTGCCCTCTTTTTCACCTCTTGCACCTTTCTCTTGACCTCCTGCCTCTTTCTTTTATACATCCCCCACTCATTTGCATTATTTCCCGGCAAAAATCGTACAAATGCCTCTCTCTTGTCTTTCACTAATAATCTTACTTCTTCATCCCACCACTCACTACCCTTTCTAATCTGCCCACCTCCCACGCTTTTCATGACACAAGCATCTTTTGCGCAAGCCATCACTACTTCCCTAAATACATCTCATTCCTCCCCCACTCCCCTTACCTCCTTTGTTTTCACCTTTTTCCATTCTGTACTCAGTCTCTCCAGGTACTTCCTCACACAAGTCTCCTTCCCAAGTTCACTTACTCTCACCACTCTCTTCACCCCATCATTCTCTCTTCTGAAAACCTCTACAAATCTTCACCTTCGCCTCCACAAGATAATGATCAGACATCCCTCCATCTATTATATTTATCATACTTTATCAATGTCTCCCGTGTTAGCAAGGTAGCGAAAGGAAATCGGCGAAAGAATGGCCCAACCCACCCTTATACGTTTTGTTTCAAAACTGAAAGATGATATATTCAAGCACTTTTATACTTAAAATATTCATGAAAAATATATAACTCTAATCAGTTACCGACACGTTTTCAGTAAATATGATGTAAATTAACAGAAATATTTTAAAATTGACTTCATTTAAGAGTTTAATTGAGTGTCATTAAGAGGACCTTGCATTTTGCTCAGATTTTCAATTTTCCAGATTTTAATGAAAATCTGTGTATGGATATTATTCTATATGGTGATTAAGTATTTAAAGTCAAAAGACTGTATTTCGTAATATTAAGCGTTTAATTAACACTTGGATTAATTATAATAATATTCATATGCTAATTAGTCGAGTAATTATACGAATTTTTAGGTTTTGACCACAGATTCTCAATTGCCATATTTAAAAGCATCTTTTTTGAAGTTTTCAAGAAAATCCATATTTTCAAAAAATCAAGAAAAATCCAAGGCTATAATATAGCCTTGCATTTAGCTCAGATTTTAAACTTTTCCAGATTTTAATGAAAATCTGTGCATAGATGTTATTCTATATGGTAATTACATATTTAAAGTGAAAACATTGTATTTCGTAATAGTAAGCGTTAACACTTGGATTGATTATGACAATATTCATATGCTAATTAATCTACTAATTATACGAACTTTTAGGTTTGGACCACGGATTCTCAATTACCATATTTAGAATCATCTATGCTGAAATTTTCAAGAAAATCTGTATAAAAAAATCAAGAAAAATCCAAGGCTATACCCTTGCGTTATGCTCAGATTTTAAACTTTTTCAGATTTTAATGAAAATCTGTGTATACATGTTATTCTAAAAGGTGATTAAGTATTTAAAGACAAAAAACTGTATTTCATGATATTAAGGGTTTAATTAACACGAATTGATTATACTAATATTCATATGCTAATTACTCGACTACTAATTATACGAATTTTTACGATCTGACCATAGATTCTAAATTACAATACGTAAAAGCATCTATGCAGAAACTTTCAAGAAAATCTATATTTTCAAAAAAATCAAGAAAAATCCTAGGATATATACTATAGCCTTGCATTTTCCTCAAATTTTCAACACATTCAGGTTTTCATGAAAATCTGTGCATATATGTTATTCTACATGGTCATTAAGTATTTGGAGTCAAAATACTGCGTTTCGTAATATTAAGCGTTTAATTAACACGGGTTAATTATAATATTAATATGCTAATTACTCGACAAATTACTCGAATATTTAGGTTTTGACCACAGATTCATAATCAGCATGCATAAACGCATCTATGCTGAAATTTTCAAGAAAATCCATATTTTAAAAAAAATCAAGAAATATCCAAGGCTATAGCCTTGCATTTTGCTCAGATGATCAACTTTTCCAGATTTTAATGAAAATCTGTGTATAGATGTTATTCTACATGGTGATTAGATATTTATAGTCAAAAGACTGTATTTCATAATAATGAGCGTTTAATTAACACTTGGATTGATTATGCTGATATTCATGTCCTAATTACTCGACTAATGATACGATTTTTTAGGTTTTGACCATAGATTCTTAATTACCATCCTTAAAAGCATCTATGCAGATAATTTGAAGAAAATCTATGTCATCGAAAAAATCAAGAAAAATCCAAGGCTATATTCATATGCTAATTACTCGACTAATTATTCGAATTTTTACGTTTTGACCATAGATTCTGAATTACCATACTTAAAAGCATACATGGAGAGACTTTCAAGAAAATCTATATTTTCAAAAAAAAATCAAGAAAAATCCAAGGCTATAACCTTGCATTTACCTCAGATACATACTCAGAAAAGAAAATGCTGAGAAACAGAAATTTTTAAAGTTGACTTCATTTTACAGCTTAATTAGGTGTAATTAAGAGGATTAAACGTTATTTTAACACCAGATTTGTATTCAGCATGAAAAATCCTTCTTATAATCCTTCTAATAATGAGTTTTCATAGGTAATTTTATTTTCTGAGAAAAATACCCAAAATTGAAGGTAATAGTTACAGTGGCGTATCTAGAGTGTGGCAGGTAGGGTAGGTGCCCTGGGCGTCACTTGAAGGGGGGCGTCATTCACCAGGTTTGTTTTTTGACATATGATACCCAAATGACATTTTTAACTGTTTGGTTTTGTGAGATAAGAAACTCGCCTACTTTTCAACTATAGTAATATTTTGCTACTATCAGTTGCATTACCGCTTCTGCGTTACAATTTTGATCAGTCTTTAAGTCTTTAAGAGTTTACAGAAATTTAAGTTCGGACTAACTCTTCAACAGTTTATAATTACACTGTATATATTTTCATATACATCCACTGTATGTACAATTCTAATCAAGCCAGGGGCGCAATTTCAGTGCTCGCCAAAGGCGTAATTTCCCCTAGATACGCCCCTGCATGGTCATCCATATTCTATGGCCGACTAACAAATAAGTGAACTGTGTGTTTTGGTCATTTCTGAGCCGAAGGAGCACCATGAAACTATGATAATGCTAACCATGGAGCTGTAACAATTCTATCATGAAGCCGTGATAATTCTAAATGCTGATACAGATTCAGAATAATTTCAAAAGGAGTCACAACAACTTCCAAGATCGGTCACGTTCATAAAGAATTGAACACCATCTAAGGTGAGCGTAAGAAGAGTTCGAACCAATGGTTCGATGCACATCTCAGAAAATGGGACTGAATTTATACTTTCATCAGCGCCTGGGAGGAAGGTGATTACACCAACTATTCTAAGTCAAGTTTATAGGAAAGAAGTGTCTGTTGTCACGTGATTCTACAAGAAGGAGAACGGACTGTTTTCAACGACTCCTACAATACATTACGGAAACATAGGTGTTTACTAGACTCTACCTGCTCGTGAAAGGTCACCTTAGTCGAGGCTGTATCATCGTCCGTTGAAACAGAGAACACAACAGTCATCGTCCGTTGAAACAGAGAACACAACAGTCATCGTCCGTTGAAACAGAGAACACAACAGTCTCATCGAGGAACTTCCTGCTTCAAGGGAGTCCATCACCTTCCCTGCTTCTGACTGTAGCGTATATTTAAAGCTGCAGGAGTCCTATAAGAGGGGTTCTGGGGTTATATAAGAATAATAATAATAATAATAATAATAATAATAATAATAATAATAATAATAATATACCAGAAGATATCGGAAGGGAATACAGAGATATGATCCAGCTTACTGACAATAAGCTATACAATCTTAGTATACACCAAAGAACAAGTTCTTTTGCGTAAGCCAATCAATAATGTGGTGTTCACATCATACCCTAAGCAACCGGTGTATGTAGAACTGTTCTTAAAGAAAATACCACTAGACTAGTCATCCATGAGACAGAGTATGAAAATTTGGATAAAGTTTTCTTTTTTTGTGTGTGTGTCAATCTGCACACACACACACACACACACACACACACACACACAGTCACCAGGAGACGTCACACTAACTCGTAGCCACTCTCCCATCCTCTATTGGTAATGTCAATTGCCCAGCGGCACTGGCGAATGATTCCAACTTTCCCCCTGCGTCTCTAACTTCTCAAGTGTTCACGAAGTTAAATGACTCCGCCTCAGTAATTGATTGTTCTCTGTCGCTTAGGACGATCTATTATGGACACTAATTTGCCAAATGCCAGTGTGGTAATGAGGGGGGGAGGGGGTTATATATGCTAGATTTGTTTATCGCCAAACCCATTCCGCATTTACATAGAGGATAAGAATTCATACAACGAGAACTACCTCAAATGTCGCGATGAGGATGCGCATCACTGAACTGAGGATTTAAGGTATATATTAGCAGTGGTTAAGGGAGAGAGAACTTATCCCATTAAGGAAAGTATGGCATGTTAAAAGTTATAAAAAGGGATTAAGAATACATGAAAACACACGCATAGTGAATACTAATGTACAGAGCAAGATGACAAAGGTCAACATGGGTGTTCTCTTATGTATGTCAGCCACGGAGAGCTTCGTTGGTCGAGAGCGATGGTAATTATTACCTATTTTCTTAACGAACGAAAGGAATTTTCGTTTTTCGAATTCGATGATTCTCTGATGTTCGCGGGACAAGTTGGAGTTTAGTTTGTCGTCTACGATTTTCAACGGATGGAGTGAACTTGATTTCGAGTACGAAAATTTCCTGTTCTTAGTGGCTGGAGCGAATGTTAAGTTCGTACAATGCAATATAATTCTCTGTTGCTGAGAGAATGGTAACGATGTTTGATACTACAGAGAAATAGAAATTAATGCCGATGCATTTAAGATCCAGAAATCTAAAAGTCTTTCGAGTCAAAAAATCTTTCTCAAAACACCCACTTACTCTCGAAATAATAATACCTGTCCGTTGTTCCCATAACACGGGGAAATATTCCTATGAAAAAAAAAAAATAGTGCCTTGTATAATTAACCATCTATACCAACCTTCCAAACAAGTTGAAAATGGGGATATTAAAGGAAGAAAAATAAAAAAGATCAGAATTCTCTTTACCAACGTTAAACGGGAATTCATAGAGAGAGATATTATATCAAGAAGATCAAAGCTACAAAACTGAAGACTAAATAAGAGGAAAATAATTGGCTGAAAGACCAAGGTGTACATGTATGACACACCTGACTACGTAGGATCACAATCCCAAGTGTGGGAACAGTTTGGTGTTAATCACGGTATACACACACACACACACACACACACACACACACACACACACACACACACACGATAAAATGCTAATACAGTATAGCCATATTACTTGGATTGATGCGTTTCGCCAATGGTGCCGTCTGGAGACGTACTGCAAGGCTTGTGCAACCACCGCTGGCTGATAACCCCTCTGCAAGACAGAATGAATAAAACACGTTTTAATTCCTGATTCAAATGATAATAGCACATCAACTATCAATGAAAAGAATGGAAAAAAAAAAAAGCTTTTGTAGTGTTAAAAATATATATCCGCGGTTAACTTTAGGTGGGGGGAGGTGGGGTTGGGCTTCTAATTATAAATCAGAGCTAAAAATCATAGGATTTTTGTTAGAATTATAACAAATGTAGAGAAACCTACAAAATGTGTATAGATATAAAACTGTGTGTGTGTGTGTGTGTGTGTGTGTGTGTGTGTGCGTGTTTTACTCTCGGGACAGACATAAACAGACGAACTGGGCGTGATAATGAAAGTGTATCCGTTTTACGTTAATTTCCGGTTATCGCTTTCCTACTGGAAGGCAAAACATGACTAGAAAAGTATTTACATCACCAAATTACGTCATTATGCTGTCCTCTCCTTTCGCCATTGATTCCCGTATCGAGAAAAGTCATGATCGTCCACCCCTGTAGTTTCCATACGTTTTTTTGGTAAATCTTAACAATGCGTCAACTACGAAGACGAGGATATACCGTTAACTCATGGGCGAGTGTTATGACTGGGTGAAATGCAGCCCAAATGTATGCTGATGCCATAACACAGCCCTCATTTTACCTATGAATCAATATACGCATCAAAAACTTAATGCCAATGAATTATACCAAAGCTCGTACAAGAAAATTCGTGGGTTAAACACATCGCAGGAGTCGACCAACATCTTAACTCTTCAAAAATGCCCTCTCAAGATGTTTACATTTCCTGATCCTGGCTAGTTTACTGACAACACCAACCCGCCCAGGGCCCTCGTCAAGCACTCACTGTAATTCAATACTCACGTAGCCATGGCCTGTTGCAAAGATCACGGACAGAATCCACAATATATTCCTCAAAATAAAGTCAACACAACCACTGCCGTACCACAAACACAAATCCACAGCGCTTACGGCATCTACCACACTAATGCCATCTGGTGTCGACGAAAATATTACGCCAGCAACGGCTATAAATTCTTTTGAGTTTAAGGCATTTATCTGTAATTCTGGCTTAGATTTTAAGCCATAAGTTGTTTTCTACGATATGATGATCATTGGTTATCGAATATATAATTCGTTCCCCCTAAAACACAACTGAAAAACACTATATTTCCCAGTCTTGTCGTAACGGGAATGTTTTCAGTGCTCAAGATATCACTCACTCTTCACGACTATATAGCAGTTCATTTTAAAAGATCTGTCTATTTCACACAGTCTTTTACACTCTTAAGTGACAGAGTACTATGAGAGTAACACTTTATTTTCTGAAACATAAATACCATAAATGAGACTATCGCCAATGATAGCTTATAGTTAACCGGAGTCTCTGAGCTTGATCGAAGCGCTTCGAATGAATACATGAATCTGGTTACGGGTACAATATGAACGGTTTTGTGAATCTGTCACAAGAAAAGGGTAGAAATTGATGAATCAAAGTGTTCACATTAATATACGAAGAACTGTCTATCATTCGTGACCTGGCTGATACTTATATAAAGTTCTGACGTCTCCATGTTATGAAATGAATCTTTTAGCACCCCAAATTTCCTGGAACCTCACGACCTTTGGCACCTTTAACTGTCAGGAGTGTGTACGTGCATGAGTTATATATATATATATATATATATATATATATATATATATATATATATATATATATATATATATATATTACTGAAGATGGGCAATGATCGTTTGCCCGTAATGTCACGTTTCAAAATTAAAATGGAAATGAAATGAATAGAGGTTATTGAAGTCGCACTTTATATGAAAAACCACAACGTGTGGTGAGAAAAACTTTGAAATACCAGAAAGCTAATGAATATTAAATATATACTGGCTTTAACCAAGCGTATCAAAAAAATTTCATGCCTACTTACACGAAAAAATTTACAGTCACCGAACTCAACATATCAGAAGACTTCTCATTCACAAGATGCACGAGGAAAATAGTTTGTTTAAGCTCTGTGCTGAAGAAGAAGAAGAAGAAGAAGAAGAAGAAGAAGAAGAAGAAGAAGAAGAAGAAGAAGAAGGTAATCCGAACTCTGAGTCTATTTCTACCACATTCGTAAGTAAGAATCAATCAGCCTTCCTTCCTACCTTTGCCCTGCCCATACTCCCCTAAAACGTATTCCACCTCACCATTAATCCTGTTGCTCCCACCATTTATCTTGGTGACCGCCTTGTATTGAACATTCCAGCAGCTGCTCCCGTGCTGTCACACCCCCACTGTGTCTGTCTCCCTACACACACACACACACACACACACACACACACACACACATACACACCGCTCTTGTACTTGGGTGATATACATATATAATTTCTTTTTTTTGTCTTACCCGTTTCTGCATACTCATCCCAATACATTTATAATTTCCAGAAGGTGTTATTGCAAGGACTCAACTATCTGTTCCGATCAGTTACCCTACAAGGTAATTACGCTGCACAACACTGTCAAATGAATATAGGATTACTATGCTGTTGTCTTGATAATACGGGGGGGGGGGGGGGGATAATGCTTCTTGCACAACGTCAGTGCTAATAATCAATACACAGGAATTCGTGTCTAAGACAATGTACAATATACAGTTCCTCCGCTCATGCATTCGACTTTGGCCTTTATTTACAAGGATACTGTGTAGGTGAAGGCAAAGGTCTGGTCTCAAATGAGAGAGGGAATTGAGTCTCAGGAATGAATATTATGTTCAGCGTCGTCATTCAAATGTACTGGAAGACCTACTCTCTATAAAGGACTGATAGCGTAAAATTGACATCGTGTGCTTACTCACTCTTACACATTCACTCGTTTTCTTACACTATCAACGGAGGTAATGGTTATCTTAAGCGCTTAAAAAAATGCCAAGTTGAGGTACATCCTAAAGATGGGTCAGTTAAAAGAATACCTCTGGCCATTTATGCTTTTTAATGAATGATTAATGAGGTGATTCTTAATGAAAGTTAAGTAAGGATTACACATTATACTCGTCCATCTCGCTGATCTTTAATTGCTTCGTACCTGATTTTTCCAAAAGATTAACCTTTCTGTTATGATCACTTTTTTTCCCCGTCTCTTTTTTTTTTTTTCTTCGTCTCGGAGACCGAAAGAAATAGATGAATAATTAATGAGTGAACCAATCAGAACTTAAGACACTCAATTTCACTAAGCACCTCAACGTAGCCAGGATGTGAATTTGATATTTATTTGATTTTCAAGTTTCTCGAGAGTTGACGTTTATAGATATTTTTTTCCCCTATCATGTCTTTAACCCCTAAACAGAGCCTTTGAAGTGTATCCGTGACGTTTTAGATGCATATAATGACGAACTCGATACGTCTGGACAATGCTTGGTTGCAAGACTTCGTTAACGAATGGAAGGAGACACATAAACGAATAGGAAGGATACACAGAGATATGGATAGAGGACTGACATCCCACTCCTGTCCAGTATATAACACCGCTTTAATTCTGTGACAGTTTCCTTCCCTCTGAAGGGATATCCTCTATTCATTCATCCCCTCTACCACCCTCCTCTACGAGTGAAGCGGGAGGATCACTTCAAAACTACAGCAGTAACCAATTTTGAGGGTGTGCATTTGTTCTCATGGGGAATAGATGCATCAGCTTTATCACAAGTCAAAGTACTCTTGTTTGGGGGGGCAGAGAAACGCACAACGTTTACGGGACATTCCAATAGTGTTGAGGAGGGAGGGGGGGGGGGGGGGGGAAAGATCGGGGAACGGAAGAGCAAAAGGGGAGTGCCATAACCTTTCGTGTTTTGTTTTCTTCATTTTCTGATGAGCCTGACGGCGCGACGTTCGATGGAAATGAGAGTTTCCCCTTCACAAGCAGGATGAACCCATCATTACCGAGGGGGAGAGAGAGAGAGAGAGGAAATATACCTCCTTCATATGTCTTTCCGTGTCGTTTCTTGCCTTCGTAGTATATTCCCGCATCCACCTAATAATTGCCCCGGCCATCTTTCGCCTCCTTTTATGGAACGGATCAGCATCGATTCTGTCTAGACGCTCTGAAAGCTGCGGTCATATTTGCCCCATCTCCTCCCATGTTCCAGGATGGACGAGTCTGTGGCGCGCGCACACACACACACACACACACACACACACACACACACACACAACATCAACAAAAACACACATAAGGATGGGTCAAGAGATGATAAGGGAAGGCGCCCTCATCACACACACGCACACACACACACACACACACACACACACATGCACATAACCACACAGACGAAGAAGAAAAAGAACAGACACACAAAAACAGACTTTCCCCTCTCAGAAGACAATTCTCTCTTTCCCTTTTACCGGCGAGACGAATAAGTTCACCGAGAGACGAGGTAATGGACCTGCCATCTTGAATATCTATGGGCTGAGATGAGCCTTCTGGGTTGTACTGCGTGAGGCAGGTTGTGGTCGTAGGCTACAACCTACCCATACGTAAATTCGTCTTACAAGGTTCAGAGGTACTGTACCAACATACACCTCTTGGCTTAGTTCTTTCCATGACAGATAATAGCTGAACCAACACATCCGTAATTCTACATAAGGTAAAAAGAAAAGAAAAAACAACAACAACAACACATTCTTAATTTTCCATAAGGTTGAAAACAACGAATGCAACACACCCTTAGTTACACGTAAGGTAAAGAACCTAACCAGCACACCCTTAGTTCTCTGTAGAGATGATGTGATCAAAATTCTAGTTCCCTTTTAAATCACATAAAACCATTAATCCCCCCTCCCCCTCCCCCTCACCTAGATTCCTTCTTCATTCTTCTTCTCCTTAAGGTAAAGAATGGTATAACCTCTCGCGAGACATGTGTATGTATATAACCAAATTTCCCTAACGTCCTGTACTAATCGATGACGTAACTATAGTTACCGTTCTGTGACCGATCTAACCCTGGTTTTATGAGAGGGCATCTAAATGCTAACCAGTCCGCCCACAGCCCCACGTAAAGGCTATTGAAAAGGAGATCCAACTCAGCTTTAGGTTTTGGAATGATCGAAGGAGATAAACCAAGCCAGCCGTGACTCTGTGCAAGGTCAGCAGTAGTTAGATAATCATCTTAGGTCATATATCTCCGTAATTTGTTATATAGCCGTCTTAGTTCATATATCTCAGTGTTAAGTTCATATATCTAATTACCTTCTTACACAAACCACTTAGTTCGTCTATCTCATTTCGTATGTCTTAGTTCATGTGTATATATGCACTTTGTCATATCGCCATCATATACACCTCAGTGCTTTGTTATATCTTAACTCGTATCTCTAAGTGCTTTGTTATGCAGCCATCTTAACTCATATATATATATATATATATGTCAGTGGCTTATGTCAATTTGTCGAAATCAGTGAGGAACGCAACACACCAAGAGGCTCTTTAGCATACTGAACATGATATATATATATATATATATATATATATATATATATATATATATATATATATATATATATATATATATATACATATATGCCCCCTGTGTTAACTCGGGCCACGTTATAAGCAGTCGGCTGGATAGGCCAGTTATCACAGCGGTGGTGTCACTTTACCCCAGCCAAAGTTACGACCCATTTACCTCCCAACCGAGACAGAAATCTTGGTAGTAGAAGTTTCGCGACCAGAAGCCACCCTCCCTCTGCTCGCCTGCACCACCCAAACTTTCCTGGTGGGGTTTATTCTGTCGTAGGAGGGGTCTTCTGCCGCCGTAGCGGTTATCTACGGCTTCCGCCCCGGCGTGTGATAAATAAATCAAGATCGTGTGTCGCCGGAGACAAACAACCGCCTGGATCACAGGGAGGGAAAAAGAAAAAGTTCCATCACCCACCCACCAGATCTGGCCCATCACCCACCCACCAGATCTGGCCCATCACCCACCCACCAGATCTGGCCCATCACCCACCCACCAGATCTGGCGCATTTTTTTTTGGGGGGGGGGAGAATTGCCCCCTTTTTGATACCCCTTTTCTGGAGGGTAAAGACGTGAAGCAACAGAAGGGCAGCAGGAGAAACGTCCTTCGACGTTTGCAAGCTTGGGACCCAAGATAAGAATAGTATAGCCTCCCACACACTTGTCGTGTGTTCGTCTTTCCATTAAATGGTGTGTCTCGATACGGACTTCGGTTCGTGACTGAAGCTCTTGATATATATATATATATATATATATATATATATATATATATATATATATATATATATATATATATATATATATATATATATATATATATATATATATATATATATATATATATATATATATTCTAGTCTATGCCAGGTACCCATTTTATCACCCAACCCCAATGGGATGATGAACAGCTGGGTTGACTGTGGACCGACTACCGTCAACCAGGATTCGAACCTTTGTGATCGATCCCGGGCGGCCCTTGAAAGCGTCTCAGTCTTAAAATAGACCAGAAAAGAATAACAATATCAAGTTTCACCACCAGAATCTTGTGATAAGGTGAACTAATAGAAATCTTTTCAATCCCATTATCCAATTTTTTAATAGAATTGAATCTACATTACATGAAATATACATCTGCTTAATTCTTTTTTTTTTAACAATAACCTTTTTCCCTGTTGCTAAAAAAAAAAGACTTGTCCTCTCCTGATAGATGATGTATTTGTGGAGGAACGATGGAGATCTATAATTTGGAGACAAATTTACCACTTCTTTTTTTACACCAAATCTGCGTACAGATACCCTCCCGGGGAAAACTTACGCAGATGTGGCTGCATGACATTATCATATCGTTAGCAATATCTTGACTCGAATGTAAATATCTAATAGACTCTTGTTTCTGTCACAAGACGGACTGAGGATTTCCACTCCCCCTTACATTTTTTTTTTTCTTTTTTTTTACCTCCTCTCTTTCTATTTCCGTCGCCGTAATGGAAGGGTAATTATACACGCGGCGTGATTATACAACAAAATACTGACATTACGTTTTATAATTACATAGAAGGTCGCGGCTTCCGAGGGGTACCAAAACGTTCTTAAGCGTCCAAACTGCCTTAGAGTAACAACAATTAAGTTAGAGGCGAGAGAGTAGACCTACTGATATAAAAACAGGACAGGGATGCATGACTGGTTCAAATGAAGTTGTGTGACCCGTTATACTGATACATATACTTGAAAAATGAGGAACAGACGAAGAAGAAGAAGAAGAAGAAGAAGAAGAAGAAGAAGAAGAAGAAGAAGAAGAAGAAGAGGAAGAAGAAGAAGAAGAGGAGGAGGAGGAAGAAGAAGAGGAGGAAGAAGAAGAAGAAGAAAAAGAAGAAAGAAAAGACCATCTTCATCTCCATGGCACGGAATGTCCCTCCTCGTAAACATATACATGATATATCATTTTGTGTCTTTGCGTGTCTTATTGACGAACACTTTGGCGGCTGGCTGGTAGTAGTAACCCCAAGGAATTCCCTCACCACGGCTGGTAGCACGGAGAGGTTCCGGTGAGCTGAGGAGTGCGGGAGGAGGCAGTGTTCCTGGGGATGTGGTGAGGATGGGAAGGTTATGATAAGAGAGGGGAAGAGGAAGGAAGGAAGGAAGGCAACAGGTCCTAACCCCTCGACTCAGGTGCTCCACTGTGTGTCATTTGATCTTTCTTTGTTAAAAGTGTTGCCGTAAAGTTATCTAGTATGGGACACACACACACACACACACACACACACACACATATATATATATATATATATATATATATATATATATATATATATATATATATATATATATATATATATATATATATATATATATATATATAAGTGTTGTCGGAGAAATCAGTGTGAGAGACTCACAGACACATATAAGTAGAGCTGGGGAAATATCGAGTGTGAGAGACTCACACCAACCCGTATAGCTGGAGAAACACCTAGTGAGAGAGAAGCACACATGCTAATTACTGTATGAGGACAGTCCGTCGGCTCACACTTAGGTCGGCTCACATTCACGTACGTCTCCAAAAAAAAATCTTCGAATATACCCGTTATTTATAGCGTTCATGACGAAGATAGACGGACGTGTGAGGCCGGGATTGTAGTACAGCAGCACCCTTATATCACTGATGCTTTGAACAGGTGATCTTAATAACCTGTAAGTTTCCGAATTTGCATCTCAAGGCTTTAAGTACGGTACCCCGTTGTTAAATCAACAATAACGGCAAGATGCCCCGGTACTAAAGTAACAGGAACAGTAAGGTGCCCCGTTGCTAAATTCACAATAACGGTACGATGCCCCCCGTTGCTACATTAACCATAGCGATAAGACGCCCCGGCCGTTGCCAGGCTAACAGGAGCGGTAGAGCGCCCCATCAGCTACATCAGCTGCAACGGCAAGTTGGGTGACAAGTTTAGCACCGCATAATATTCACCCGTCGTAAACCTTATGATGCATATCTCTCATACCTGGAGTTCTCGCCCTCTTGTTCCTTTCCAGTCTCTCTCTCTCTCTCTCTCTCTCTCTCTCTCTCTCTCTCTCTCTCTCTCTCTCTCTCTCTCAACGTCTTGGGTAATCCCAGACGCCCTCCTGCTGAGAGAGAGAGAGAGAGAGAGACCCCCACTCCCTCAGATTCTTAACTCAAACAATAACACGGGCGTTGAATGAACCAGATATTTGGAATATTGCTCCCTGCTATTGTGAGGGGAGGCGGCGCCATCAAACTTGCGAAAATAAGACGAGGGAAGGAGGAGAGTGGCTGCGGAGGTGGCGTTGTTTTGGAGGTAGCTGCTTCCAGGGCCGGGCACATGCCCTGCTCCTCCTCCTCCTCCTCTTGCCTGGCAAATTAGTGGACACGCCAGACAATGGCCCATTGTTGACGCTGGATCAATAGGGGAAAAATGACAAGAGTGATAGCCTGCAGGGGGGGGGGGGGATGGTAGTGGCTGGAAGGGTGGTAGTGGTGGGTAGTTCTACTGGTGGTAGTCGTGGTGATGGTTAGCGGTAGCAGGGTAGGAAGGGGTGGTGGCGGTGGCGTTCGTGGTGAGTGAAAAATGATGGTTGTGGTGGTGATAGTAATGGTTTTCTGTAGTGGTTTTGATGGTGGTGGTGGTGGTGGTGACGAAGGAAGTGGTTCCAGTGGTGGTGTGTGGTGGTGTGTGGTGGTGGTGACGAAGGAAGTGGTTCCAGTGGTGGTGTGTGGTGGTGGTGTGTGGTGGTGGTGTGTGGTGGTGGTGACGAAGGAAGTGGTTCCAGTGGTGGTGTGTGGTGGTGGTGTGTGGTGATGGTGACGAAGGAAGTGGTTCCAGTGGTGGTGTGTGGTGGTGGTGGTGTTGTGTGGTGGTGGTGGTGGTGTGTGGTGGTGAAGCTGGTTGTCGTAGGGTTGTTATACTGGTGGCGGTGGTGGCCGGAGGTTGTGGTGACGAGGGTGAGGGACATGCTGTGGTGGAGATGGTGCGACTGATGACGTCGAGGCTGGGAACGACCAGAAGGGCAGTAGTGGTGATAATGACGGCAGTTTACCTGACGATAACGCCCGAGATCGACCGAGAAAAGGTGGTTGAACTATACATATGATGCCGGAAATGACGTGCTTGTGGTACTTTTGATGACCTCGAGGACGATCGTGGTGAGGGATGGGGGGTCGATGGCATACCTCACGGGGGGAGGTGCTAGACGACGAAGACACCGACCATGAAAAATAGAAATGATGGCGATGATGATGGACCTCCATATTGATCCTCCACACTCCAGGCGGCTGGATCCTGGAACGCCCAAGTGTTTGAAACTCCTGGAGAGAAGACCTGAGTCCTGGAACAGACTTGAGGGGGAACCAGAGTGAAAGTTCTTTTCACTGACAAACTTTATTTTGATCGCCTTTTCTGCGTAAGAAAAGATGAACTGATTTTCTAAAAATACCAGTAGATGCGTATGCTGTTATTACTCCCATAGTTTTAAGAGGATGAATAAACACGTCAGAAACCTGGATGAAGGAGGACATTTGTCCTTCATGAATCCATGAATCAAATCTGTTCTCTGGGCCCCAAATTCTCAATGAGATGTGATTACAGATGTGATTACAGATGCTGCTATGATGAGGGAGCGCGGAGGAATCAATCGTGTAATCCTTGAGGCGGCCGGCTGGATATGATCACGCCTGGAAGAACTAGTCTACTGCACCGTACTTGAGAAC
>NC_092242.1:66341019-66361019 GCF_036320965.1 Panulirus ornatus
ATTATCATTATCATTACTATTATTACTATTATCGTTATCATTATCATTTCTATCATTATACAACCCTAGGATCCTTTTCACAAATGAGTCCTGTGGTTATAGCTCAAGGACCCTCTCCCCCCCTACCCCCTGCAGATTCAAGGCTGCACTACGTTCAGAAGCAGGGACAGGATGGCCTCCTCTGAAGCGATACATTCTTTGGCATAACCTGAAGGACATATACATATACATATATGAACAGTGGCTCACCCAGAAGAAAACATCTGCATTTCCACAGAAGTCTTCAATTACTCTTTCAGCTCCACACCTTGGACGGACGGTCTCTCACACTAAGCAAAACACCAACCCATCCTAAGCATCACATTCAACACACATCCACACACACATAAACACACACACACACACACACACACACACACACACATGACATATACTCCCCACACCAATAACACTAATAGATAAACAACACACGAACTAAATGCGCTTGGAACACAACTGGCACAAGATCCTGCACAAGAGAAAAACAAATCCTGCCACAACCAGTCCAAACAATTCATTTGCTTCACTTCTTTATATGCCTTTCTGTTCTTGATCTTCCTTCCCCTTTAAAGCAAAAATATATATAACGATTTTGCAAACCACACAAACCAGTTGATTCAGAACAATCACCGGCTCCCTAGCAACCATCAGCATTCAACACCTTCACTGCGAGACAAAGATCTTCCTATTACGATCCCACCTTAACCTGCCCGTCACTTAACACCACTCGACCCCCTCCCATCCAAACCTCTCTGAAACTCACCACCAACTCCTAATTAGAGGTGAAACTCCTACTGCTGCCTCACACTTCAGTAACCTCTACTCACAGATCCGCTCACTACCAAAGGATATAACACTGACGAAACACATACACTTTGAAATAACCGGACAAGCACTAAACATCGAACCATCCAACTTAGTCTTAAAACTTCGACCTACCGGACGAACGCCCATCGGAAACCACACTCCCCAGACAAACACGAGTCATGCTCTTCCTCTTACGTTCTGGGCATCACCCGACACTACAACAGCACAAACATCGTTTCAACATAACCCAAGGCTCCTTCATGACCACGATGCAGCTATGTACCATTAAGGAGACACAGAGCACTTACTACTCCATTGCCCTGCATTCTCTGCACATAGACACACACGCAACATCACATTTTATGACCTATGGCCCCACCTGGTGGACGTGGTCAGCTTCTTGAGAGCTGTAGGAGCCTCATGAGGGACGCCTGGTGCAGGAAGTAATACTATACATACACAAATATACATTAGATCTTTTTTATACGTAATTGCCGCTTCCTATGTTTGACTGGTAGCGCCAGGAACAGACGAAGAAAATCTGTATTCGCTCACATTCATTCTCTACCTGTCATGAGTAATGCACTGAAACCACAGCTTCCTATCCACAACCAGGCCCCAAAGACATTTCCATGGTTTCCCCCGGCCGCTACTCATGCCCTGTTTCACTCCATTAACAGCGCGTTGACTCCTGTATACCACGTCGGTCCAGTTCACACTATCCTGTGCACGCCTTTCACCCTACTTCATGTATCTTTACATCTCTAGTTTGTTCTCTCCTCCTTTTTCTCTACACTTTTGATACATATACCCTCTCTGTCAACCTCTCCTTACTCAATCTCTCCATATGTCCGAACCATTTCAGCACACCCTATTCAGCTCTCACAAAAACACTAATTATTTCCACAACTCTTTCTTACCCCTTTAGTACTTACTAGATTAAGCCACCGCACATCACATATTGTCATCAGACATTTCATTTCCAACACATCCACCTCCCTCCTCACATCCCCATCTATAGTCCATGCCTCGTATTCACGCAACATTGTCAGAGATGCTGTACCTCTAAATATACCTATTTTGCCCTTCCCACTCATTCTTCAATGCTCCCAGAGCCTTCCCCCACGCCTCTCACCCACACATAACTCTTTTCCGCTCTCATGGTTCTAATTGTCGCTATGTCCACTCTCAGATATCTAGAACAGTGCAGTTTCTCTATATTCTCTCCACTCAAACTCACAACGTATCTAATTTGTTCCTCTACCTTACGAAAGCTAATCCCTTTGCTTTTATTCTCATTTACTCTCAACTTCCTCCTTTCACACACTCTTCCAAACTCAGTTAACAACTGAGTCTCTCACTCGAATCTGTCACTAGTGCTGCGTCATCATCAAACAGCAACTGATGCACTTTCTAGGCCCACTTATCCCCTATAGACTGCATACTCGCCCCTCGCTACAAGACTCCTGCATCTACCTCTCTCACTACCCCATCCATAAACAAATTAAACAGCCATGGTGATATTCACACACCCCTGCCGCAGACCGACCTCGGTTGGAACCACTCACTCTTTCCTCTCCCTACTTGTACACATGGGATCGAATCCTGAGCCAGGCAGTCGACTTTCACCAAAACCAGGTGTTCATCTTGTCCTGAGGGCTGGTCAATAAATTGGTAATTAAATACAACTACACACACACACACACACACACACACACACACACACACACACACACACATATATATATACATATATATATATATATATATATATATATATATATATATATATATATATATATATATATATATATATAAACCACAGTATTTACTCTATACCTTCCTGTATATCTGCCACCCCGACCATCTAGATGTACTTCACTTACGTGCTTATCCAAAACGTGAGGTATATTCAGCCCACTTTGATCTTAAGCTCTCTTATGATTAGATAACTAGTTACTCTCATGACCTCCATATTCTGCTTTATCTTCCATACCTCAATTGATCATTTTCAACCGAATGGCTGCCTAAATTTAGTAAATCGTTATGCATCTATTCATTTCATCTGAAGACGTAATCATGCGAAGACAAATAGTTACTGAGTAGGGTTCCTCGTAAGAGGTAAGCCAGAATTGTACTATGTATATATAAAGGGGATTAAGCTACGGGCAGTAGATTCGTCCTCACTGGCAGAGGCAAGGCGAAGGGCAGACATGATCGGAGCATTAAGTTCTCACTCGGACAAGATGATATAGCGACATGGATCGGTTGCCTGGAATGGGAGGGACCGCTCAATTTGCGGTTATGGCATAGGAAATGAACATGACAGGAAAGAGAGAGAGAGAGAGAGAGAGAGAGAGAGAGAGAGAGAGAGAGAGAGAGAGAGAGAGAGAGAGAGAGAGAGAGAGAGAGAGAGAGAGAGAGAGAGAGAGAGAGAGAGAGACAGACAGACAGATGTGGTAGACAGCATTGGAATGACGGAATAACGGAATAAGAGAAGGATTAGTATCGTGTGAAGATAAAGAAAGGATGATGGGAATAAAAAGAGACCATAAGGTAGAACCCTACAGGTGTTAAAACTGTTTATCTAATAAGAAACTCTAGGTTGGTTTTACAGGGCAAACAGCCTTGGGGAAAAGGAGAACGAATGAAAACGTATTTTCTTCCCATACCATCCGATTTCTTTCCTTCGGTTCAGCTTATAAGCAAAAACCTCAGAGTATTCAAGTATTTAGAATAAGTTTGCATTACTCTATGCTACGTTCTCCCAGTTCCTGGGAGACAGGACGAGAACAATCAATACAGGTTCCATTTCCTTGCCGGCCGGCTATGTTGAAGTACTGAAACAGAAAGTTGGCTGCTCTCTCTCTCTCTCTCTCTCTCTCTCTCTCTCTCTCTCTCTCACTCTCTCTCTCTCTCTCTCTCTCTTCATTAGTTTAATCCGTAAGCCGGGGACCAAGTCATTACGAAGAGGAAGAGCTTCCTTCCCCAAGGTTCTCACAACCAATGGGAACAAAAAGGTATTGTGGTTTCGGAGTCGCCACAGTTTCGTATCTTCCGCTGCTCCCTGGCGTCTGCAGCATCAGCTGCATATATATATATATATATATATATATATATATATATATATATATATATATATATATATATATATATATATATATATATATCCCCGCGAACGACGTAGGGCCGTCTTTCCTCCAGTCCCCACCACTGTTGTGTCTTCCTGTATTCCGTGACCGCTATGTGTGTGTCGCTAGCCTAGCCTAACGTACAGTGCCCTTCACGACTGTTGGTCACTTCTCCCGGGCAGCTTCCAAGGCTTTCACCACTTCCTTACTCAGTCCTTGGTGCACTGCTTTAGCCTTATGACATCTTGGTTATGTGTCAATACTTAGTATGAATACTCACTCAGGTGGCAGGAGGTATAGAGCATGAAGGACTGAGGGCAAGCAAATGAGGAAAAAAAATTCTGGACGCTGCCCACATATGAGCAGAAGGGATGCGATGAAAATCGTGAGGGGGGGGGGGGGGGGGTTCTACGCTGGGCCGGAACCATAGGCAGATATGGAAGGTCACAGAATACCAGGGTGTGCAGTGAGGGACTTCGGGTAGACGGTGGTCGAGACCTGGGGCATATATATGAAAGGGGTGAGGGCGTCCGGCGAGGTCAGGTTCCTCCTGCGGTGGGTGGGGCTATATAGACCTGTTCTCTCTGTACCTCAGTTTCCCTGAAGAAGGCAAGACGAAAACTTTTACAAGAATAAGACTCAGAAGCTCTCTACCCTGCCTCTACTCGCAATCCCAGTCTACTTGTTTGTCAATAATGAACTGTTCATATATATATATATATATATATATATATATATATATATATATATATATATATATATATATATATATATATATATATACCACACGAGTGATGTCTGTCCAGATGTCTCTTGCCCACGACAGGGTGAAGTCCCCACAATTTCCCTCACCGTCCATCACACATGATGACGTCTCTCTCGCTATATCATCAGGAGTTCTTCATTCCAACTCTTGACCTTTAACTGTGGCCGTGTGGCGCCTCCTCTTACTCGAGTATATTCTCACTGAACTTTCTCTTCCCCTTTACCAGCCATTATGAACTTTCAAACACCACACCTCCATCACTTGCCAATAATATTTCTTTTTTTTTCCCCCTTCCTGGGTCCACTGCTACCTATCTCTTACCGTGGTGGGCGGAAGCTGCGTGGTTACCGAACAGTGTGTGGTGAGGTGTAGTAAGGTCCTTTGAAGTCCTATATTACCTCTAGCGATGTAGATCACCCTGATATCCTACGTAACCTTAACACAGACCTGACCTAACCATTTCTAGATTCCCTCGTAATGCATCATCCCTGAAGTCCCGCTTCGACACGCTAACACATCAATTCTTCTCCTCATTTGTGAAGTTCTGAAGGCAATGAATAACAGTGTCAAGATATCTTTCTGGAGCTCGAAGCACTTCTTTATACTTTCACACTTAAAGTTAAAAGCCGGAGATTTTTATGGCACACCTCGGGGAAGAATTTATACGTTTTTAATGCAGTGCTATTCCTTTGTTCGACGCTGAAAACACTTCTTCGCCTCCTGCCGTAAGTCTCAATGAATTCCTTCCTGGCGTGTAATAGTTCCCGCTACCTTACAGGACCGTGGTATCTCATAAAAGCTCCTAGATAGATGATACTTGAAGTCAGTTAAAATCCACGTCTTGGTTCCCTCCTCTCTGACTAATTCTTTGAGCACGACGGTACGACCTTTGAAAACGACTGTCCGATCTTTGAGCACAACGGTACGACCTTTGAAAACGACGGTACGATCTTTGAGCACAACGGTACGACCTTTGAAAACGACGGTACGATCTTTGAGCACAACGGTACGACCTTTGAAAACGACGGTCCGACCTCTGAACGCGACAGTACGACCTTTGAAAACGACCGTACGACCTTTGAGCACAACGGTAAGACCTTTGAAAACGACGGTACCACCTTTGAGCACGACGGTACGACCTTTGAGCACGACGGTACGACCTTTGAGCACGACGGTACGACCTTTGAGCATGACGGTACGACCTTTGAGCACGACGGTGAGACCTTTTACTATGGTCGTATGGCATTTGACCTGACCTTTAACGATTTCATGAGGTCAATGGTCATCCAATCATACCCATGGGCCATATCGTCACTCTAATTGGCATAAGCTCAGAGCAATTGTCCATTATTTTAACTTTCACTCTTTATTCAGTCATGAAGCTTGGTATAGATTACCTAATTTGACCATTTTCTTCCACCTTATTGCCTCACTTCCACTCTCTTATCTTCTGTCAATCGGCACGTCATTATCGTCCTCGGCTGAAATTATAGATTACTGCTATATTCATACGTAATAATCATCTACGTTTGAGATACATACCTTCTCAAAGCTTAGCAAGGGCCATACATACAGCAAGAGCACATGCGCTCTCAGAATCACTTTGGAAATTTGAAGATGGCGTTCAAGATTTCTATTTTGGTGGATAAAAAATGATTTTGTGAGCGTTTTTTTTAAGACCCTAGTGACTTCGTCCACGGGAAATTTTAGATCATACACATTTGTAGACCAGAATTGATGATGGTGTGATGTAAAAATGTTCATTTGCTTGACAAACAAGAAAAAAAGAATAGAATCCCCGTACACTTCTATGAGGGGTTCGATGTTTTTCAAAGATTGGACGAAAAAGAATGTCTGAAGACATTTTCTATAAATCTTAATCATCATTCAAAATGTTCACACTGAGCTCTCATTGCTACTCTATATTCTAATGACCCAACCCATATGCAGTCAAGCCCTACAGATCATTTCCTTGGTTTGTGTTCAAAGATTCATAGTATCTGGTTCAGCCCATTGGCGTACGTCGCCCCCCATAAACCACATTTATCCAAATGATTCTATGCAATTATTATTATTATCACCATTATCATTATCATTCTTATTATCATTACTATTGTCATCATCATTATCATCAGTAACAGACATAGTATTGATAGTATTTATTGCTGTTACTGGTACTATCATTATAATAATTTCTATTAATATTATCATCTCACTGGTTTTTAATATTTCATTTACTTAACAATCACTGATATTCTCCTCTGTCTCTCCCTTTATTTCAGCACTACCTCGCATCATTCTTACTCTCGCGAGAATGAAACAAATACGCTGACATTTTGCGCACATTCTTATTGGTTATTCTTTTTTTTTTCCTGAGCACGAATATCTCGTTACTGCTCTCTCTCTCTCTCTCTCTCTCTCTCTCTCTCTCTCTCTCTCTCTCTCTCTCTCTCTCTCTCTCTCTCCCCCAATTAATTTCGCCCTTAATTACACCGGGCGACCACACGGAATGATTTGAACCTTCGTCATTTTCTTACATTTACGTACACCAGTCGTCTCGTATTTTTAGGGCGACCACGATGGAATCACGCAGTCTCCCCCCCTCGCCGCATCGATGACAGGTGGATGGAATTCTCATTTTCTATAATAATTTCGCCAACATTCCACGGCTGGTGGCTGTTTAAGTCAGGCATTTTCGCACATTCCTTCACGCTCTTCAAACTTTTTTTTATATATAATTTTTTCCCCCTAAATATACATATACATATTTTTTAGTAAGGTTGAAATCATTACTTCCCCTGCAAACGCTGATGCGTATGTAGCAGATTGGTACTAAATTCCTTAGTTGGATACGAGTTTGAGGATAAATGAAGTAAGTTTTTTTTGTCAAAATACTTATGGTATAACAAAATAAATGAATATTTAAAAGTAAGAGTAAAAATAGGCATGAAAAAGGATATCAAAAAAGAAATATTACATAAAGACATTTAGAAAAAGTCGCAGATAATCATCAGTACATAGAGATATATACATATCTCATTTTAAGAGTTTTATCTGCAAACATCAAGACAAATCAAAGTACTCAATTTCTAGGGGCTGCATAATAGCCAAGGATATGTTGTGTCATTTAATAGGATATGTGTACATCATGTCCTCCTACTTCCACACAATATATTTCGTGGGCTATAGTGACCAGCTTCACTGAGTCAGGTGAAACTCTTTTCTCCTCATTTCATCCAATCCAAGACGAATGTATTAATTGAAGCTCGTCATTATCTTCAGTGTAAATATATGATTTTATGGACATCGTTAAAATTGATGTTTATTTTCTCATTTCATATAAATTTCGAGGGTCTGCCTGTGAAATATAGCCTCACATAGAATCAAAATGAGTTTGGCTCCACTGGATCACGTACAACCTGGAAAAAGGATGTACAACACAAACGTGTCTTGTGAAGTTTCAATTGCCATGTAAGTAATCGACTAGATCAGTTACCATTACTATAGGTAGCTGTTAGATAATAGCTACAGTCGTGCTCTTGTTTTTAGGGGGGTCGCAGTGGTTTAAATGGAACAATATAGCGCTTTCTTTTCGCCCAACAATAGAGTTAAATGCGCCCAAACAATCAGTACTCTTGAAATTATGAATTACTTTAATTACCTCGGAAAAAAAAATCCTTTTTTATCATTAGTTTTCAGAACCCTATGAGTTGAAACTTAGGAAATTTAATTCTACCATATCTTGATGATGGTGACAATAGAAGCTCATGCACCTTCGAGGATGCGCTTCTTCCAGTAGCAGGATAATGGACTACTATGAAGTGAGGAGTTCTTTGACGAGACTAAACTCTTAGTGATACAGCCTTGCCAAAGGCGACTTTTCAGTTGTGCTGTAAATCCTGTGCAGGCGAATTCTGGTAAAACATATATATATATATATATATATATATATATATATATATATATATATATATATATATATATATATATATATATATATATATATGAGATAGACAGACACAGAATCTTAACTAAAATGAGAAGCATTTCTCTTCCTCTCATCGCACGGCTTCTGTTCAGTGCTGATCATTATCACTGATTATCTAAGCACTGTCCATTATTCATAGCATCTGGCGCTCTATGATCAAGCCAATTCTGCAGACGTCTGTCGCTGACAATCATGCAGTAATTCGTGATTAAGATATATGGCAATGATCGTGAGAATTATCATAACATCAGACAAGGCTACTAAGCAGTTTCGGATGATGTCATACATGCGTGGGAAATTATCATGTGTTCATATCAGATAAGGGCTCTACACACACACACACACACACACACACACACACACACACACACACACACACATATATATATACATATATTTTTTCTTTCATACATATGTATATATTTTTTCTTTCATTCATATTCGGTCATTTCCCGCGTTAGCGAGGTAGCGTTAAGAACAGAGAACTGAGCCTTAGAGGAGAATATCCTCACTTGGCCCCCTTCTCTGTTCCTTCTTTTGGAAAACTAAAAACGTGAGGGGAGGATTTCCAGCCCCCCGCTCCGTCCCCATTTAGTCGCCTTCTACGACACGCAGGGAATACGTGGGAAGTATTCTTTCTCCACTATCCCCAGGGATATATGGGTACATATATATTCTTTTTCTTTCAAACTATTCGCCATTTCCCGCATTAGCAAGGTAGCGTTAAGAACAGAGGACTGGGCCTCTGAGGGAATATCCTCACCTGGCCCCCTTCTCTGTTCCTTCTCTTATGTATTAATATATACATATATATATATACATATATACATATATATATATATATATATATATATATATATATATATATATATATATATATATATATATATATAACAAAAGTTATGCTACCTTCATATACAATGTACACATCTGTAGAGCTGATGTAGTTTTTGGATGAATTATCATATAAATCTCCTGTGAGATTTAAACACGATCTAAGAAGTTAATGATTCAAACATTTGCACATCAACCTTTTCATTTCTAATTATGCACATCTTTCTGTAGTGGCGACAGCATACAAAGTCAACTTCAGTTTGTGCGAAGATTCATTTCCAATTGCAAATCAATGAAGAATCTTAACACAGAGTTTGGGTGACGGTGACGATGTGATCCAAGACGTTAATCAACGACGATTTATATTGATATAAACATTCCTTCATTGACCGTGAGAGCAGAAGGATGTGCATGTGTGTGTGTGTGTGTGTGTGTGTGTGTGTGTGTGTGTCCACTTCCTTCGCCATTTGAGAAATCAATTACTGGAGCCCCACAAACTAGTTAGTTTCCTTTTCAACTTGCAATATTTTTTTGATCGATGTTTAATATGGGGCATTCAGTGTGAGGTGTTCCCTGTTAATGGAAGATTGGAAGAGATGAAAAACGATTTTCCTGGAAACTGAAGAAGAGGCGTGTATATACACAGATATCTCTTTGCAGTGAAACGGAATGAATCAATATAAGAAAATCCCAGAGTGGCTCTCTCTCTCTCTCTCTCTCTCTCTCTCTCTCTCTCTCTCTCTCTCTCTCTCTCTCTCTCTCGTACCGCCATGAACGGTATTTCAAGGAATTCATTTCAATACGGGCTTTTCTTCTCCCCCCCCCCCACTCCCTTAAAAATAAATATATGAATAAATAGATAAAAAAAATTAAAATTTCTAGCGTTCATTACGGGTTCCTGAAGTCTTAAAAGACGAAAATGAAAACGTCAGACAACAGACAAACTTAGAGATTAGTGGAACATCTGACAAAAATATCTGAAATGTGTGAAAGCAGCAGAGATGGCTATGTGAATGAAGTGAAGGAAGGGGGAAGAGAATTCAGATGAAAGATGAATGGTCCAGAAGACTCTTTTGCATCTGGTACATAAAAAAAAAGAAGAAGTTTTAAACAGAAGATAAAACAGACGATTACACCTTACGTATTTTTGGTCCTGAGATGAATGAAAGGTTGTTATAATCTTTAAAAAAGTTATGTTACAACTTTCTCAAGGAATACATACTTTGGATTATAACTGAAAGGGAAAGCTACCTATATCTGTAGGTTTAAGGGTGTGTCGAATGAATGTAAATTTTTTAATATATTCTTCACTGTTATCCCCCAAATATCTGTATAATTATGTATTAAGAACACAAATTGTTCCTTGTGATACTTATTTTTTTTCATCTTTACAAAATAGTTATATAATGATGCAAACACAAATTATTCACTGTGATTTTCTTTAAATTGTACTAATATTGACTGTTGAAAATTCTTATCTTTTTTTTTCTTCTTCCAGCATCTCGTTCAAAAAGTCAGAGACAATCATTCCACAGTAAGAATTTTCTTCATTAATCGTGATCAATGTTTTGAGAGTATTAATCGTGCTAATAGCTGTGTTGCTGGATGTAGTGTAGGATTAATACCATGTTTAAACACTGTGTATATATATATATATATTTACAGTCCTGCCATGTTAATGAGGCGATTTTTAGTGTCTTGCTTTGACAAGAAGGTTAAAATGTTTAATGAACATCTTGCTTCTGTTGTTTGGTATATCGATGTTATTGATGTTGTAAGAATTTTTTTTTCATTATCTGCTGAGGAGAGAGAGTCTTTTTGTAATGATTTTGGATGACGTTTTGAATCTTGAAATTATCATGTAAGTCGTAAACTGTGTTGTATATAAATAATTTTAATCTTTTTTCCCTTTCATAATCTTGTATGAAAAAAGAAAAAAATGTAAAGCTTGTCTAATTGCCTGGTTGATAATTAAAAGGCTTCCATTCAATATCTTCTTCCCATCAACTAATCTAAACTTTTATTTATTGAATGTGCTTGCTATCTAAAACTACTATTTTTGGGTATGTATCTAAAGTTTAAAGCCCAGTATTTTAGGGAATGTACTGTATCTAAACCTTAAGACCATTATTTTAAGGTATTTCCTGTAATTAGTCTTAAAACCAGTGTTTTAGGGTACGTAACTAAACCTTAAAACCCAGTATTTTAGGGTATGTACTGTATCTAAACCTTAAAACCAATACTTTAGGGTATTTCCTGTATCTAAATCTTAAAATCAGTATTTTAGGGTAGGTACCTAACTTTAAAACCCAGTATTTTAGGATGCATATACTGTATCTAAACCTAAAAACCATTATCTTAATCTATAAACTGTATGCAAATCTTAAAACCAGTATTTTAGGGTATGTATCTAAACTTAAAAAACCCAGTATTTTAAGGTATGTACTTTACCTAACCCGTTGTTTTACCATTAGTCTGAAATGGTAGTTTGACTCCTAACATGAGCATTCTTTGTGCTGGTATGTGTTGTCCTATTGCTTCAAATACTCTTTATTTTTGATACACGTGTTTTCATTATCTTGCTGTTGCGTAAGGTATCTGTATTGATAAAGATGTTGTCCACGTATTTAAAGTGAATATGACAATGTGTTGCCCTAAGGCAAGAAGGTTATGAATTTATATTGGTCCTGTGCACTTTTATTGCACACACACACACACACACACACACACACACACACACACACACACACACACACACACATGTATATATATATATATATATATATATATATATATATATATATATATATATATACAAGCCTTCTGGTGTTACCCTTTCCAAGGGTTCCTGCAGCTCCAAGGCTGCGCTACCTCCAGTAGCAGGAAAGTATGAATTCCTTTAGAGTGAGAAGTTCTCAGACGAGACTATACCCTCAATGATACAGCCTCGCCAAAGGTGACTTTTCACTCGCAGTGCGACATTAGGACCCTCTTTCATAGTAGCTTTCCGCGGGACTCCAGTTTAAGTAATGCGTTCTTAAGCATCTGTCTGTATGGCGTGAGTGCAAGACAACTAAACAGGTATTTGCCTCCTTTTGCTGTAAGAGGTGCAATTTGGGATGTTTGTAACGCTGGGGAGATGAGTTGCGTCCTGAGGGCAAATGGAGAATGTGTAACTCGTACATGTCTGAGGGGTGTAATTTCAGATGAGTTTTGTACGTCTGGTGGAGCAGAGCTTAAAACTTTTTGGGAGGGAGCAGTTATTCAATGTTTGTCGGGTCATAAGTATTGTGTTCGAGCTGTTGAGTGTGAGGGTGAGTGAGGGCCCCGAGGCTTCGAGCCTAGGTTGCTGAAATGTGTGAGGCAAGGGTGAGCATTTTACCTCTGCCTGGGAGTTTGTGGTTGGTTATGAAGTGGTGCGGGTAGGAGAGGCTGTGTGTTGGTACAGAACACGTTCAGGTGGGGTTACGGTAAAAGGATTTTCGGCCTTGTTGTGCAGGTGTTGGATGTTTGTGGTTGTTAAGTAGTTAGGTGATTGTTCTGAGTACTCTTTGGTGTGTGTGTGTGTGTGTGTGTGTGTGTGTGTGTGTGCGCGTGTGTGTGACTCGTAACTTTGTTATGTTTGCTTTTGAAAGGGTGGACGAGGAGGCAGGTGAGGGATCGTGTGAGGTGGAGCGGATGCAATGTTTGTAGAGAATTACCGAAGTATTATTCTTCCTGGTGCCATTTGGTCTTCGAAGGTCAAAGAGTTCGCTTATGGCTTTCGTGATGATCTTTGTGTTGTGGAGAGTAAATGTCGTGTGTGTGTGTGTGTGTGTGTGTGTGTGTGTGTGTGTGTGTGTGTGTGTGTGTGTGATACCTAGTATGGCTGGTGGTGTGGTGAGTGTGACTGGCATGATGCAGGTGACATTCACGTCCGTTCCTGGGTTGGGAGGGCGAAAGTGTGTGTGTGGGGGGGATTGTTGTGTGGAGGTAAGAGTTTATGGTTCGAGTGAGGCTTGTATTCTACCTGGGTGGGTGAGTGGGCAGCAGCGCTGCCCGTCCGTTGTTGCTTGTGTAGCGTCATGCTGATGTGATAAAAGTGTGAGGTGTGTGTGTGTGAGAGAGAGAGAGGACTTACACTGTGGTTTGTGAGGGGTGGAGGGAGGCCATGTAGAAAGATACTGAAGAGGGATGGAGAAAGCACTCCACTGCAGAGCTTGAGGATTTTAGAGGTGAGGACTGTGTGAATATCTCTGGCGACAAGCCAGCTATGAGACAGCGACAAAGTATAAAAAAAAAAAAAAAAAAAAAAATATATATATATAGTGTGTGTGTGTGTGTGTGTGTGTGTGTGTGTGTGTGTGTGTGTTACACCTTTGCAATGCTGTATCACTTTTCCCTCCCAAGGAATCTACATTTATGATCAGACAGTTACACAGCACGGACAGTCCATCAAAGATCACACAGGTTAGCTGGTGTATGAGTTTGAATCGAGAAAGCCTGGAGGAAGGGAAGTGGTTTAGATACCTGGGAATGGACATGGCAGCGGAGGTCAGTCATGGGGTGGGTGAAGGGGGACAAAGGTTCTGGGAGCACTGAGGAATGTAAGGGAAAAGAATCCGTTATTCGGGAAGACGGAAATTGGTATGTTTGAAGGTATGGTAGTCCCAACAATGTTGTGTAGACAGGAGGAATAGCCTATAGATGAGAATGTAAGGAAGAAGGTGGATGTGTTGGAAATGAAATGTTTGAGGACAATATGTGGTGTGAGGAGGATATAATGTTAGGGTAAAAGAGAGGTGTGGTAATAGTAAGAGTATGATTGAAAGAGATGAAGAGGGAGTACAGAAATTGTTTGGACATAGGGAGAGGATGAGTAAGGAAAGGTGGTCAAGGAGATGGAGGGATGGAGTGAAAAAGATTATGAGTGCTCCTGACCTCAACATGCAGGAAGGTGAAAGGCATACAAGGGACACAGTGAATTGGAGCGATGTTGTATACAGGGGGCGACATGCTATCACTGGACTGAACCTGGACATTTGAAATCTCTAGAGTAAACCATGGAAAGGTCTGTGGGGCCTGGATGTGGGTAAGGGGCTGAGGCTTCGGTGTATCACACACATTTAGGAAATGGATGTAAGCAAATGAGGCTTTTTCTCCGTCTGTTCATGACGCTAACTTGCTAATGCAGGAAATTCGGAACAGGAATATGAAAGAATATATATATATATATATATATATATATATATATATATATATATATATATATATATATATATATATATATATTCCTATGAGTCCACGGGGAAAATATATATATTCACTATATATATTCATTTGGGTTTATACTTCCTCAGAAAATGAAAATACTTATGTTTCCAGTGAGTTAAGATTTACATCCGCGGAGGTATCCCAAACTGAATCATGCAGTTCCATCCTCAGAACAAATAACCTCGAAGTTTTGGAGTATAATTATGCAACATGGAGAAGGTGGGGGGGGGCAGGGAGGGGGGCGTACTGGCTACCATTAGTACCAAGTATGCACAAATCCTTTCCGAAAATGGAGCGTCATTTCCACTAAATTTGCTTTGGGATAATTTACGGTTATCCTTTAATACATTCAAGCGTATCCCTTCTCAACCAGAGCTGTTTGCATGATTTTTTTTCTTAAGTTTTTTTTTTCTGTTTTTCTTTCACAACCCAAAAGGTTCCGTGCATCAATACATTTTCTCTCGTGACTGATGGTTATAGATATTCCACACAGGAGATATGTAGATGTCTATAATGCTTTGAAATGGCCACAATATAGAAAGACGGAACAAAGAGCTGGTTAAGTGAATAGCCATCTATTGTGGCTACGAACATTTTCTGTTGTAGACTCTAGAGACAAAGGCGTGTGTGTGTGTGTGTGTGCGCGTGTGTGTGCGCGCGCGCGCGCGCGCGCGTGTGTGTGTGTGTGTGTGTGTGTGTGTGTGTGTGTGTGTGTGTGTGTGTGTGTGTATGTATGCGTGTGTGTGTGTGTGTACCTTTGTATTTTCTTATACAGTAAACAGTTCTTCGAAAGATGATAGGGTACAAAACCAGAGGAGGCCATGATAGTGAATCAAAGAAGAAAAACTTATAGGAAAGGACGAAAAAGAGTCTGTTCATAGTATAAGAGCAGTGGAGGATTGGAGTGACGTGAATGAAGAACGAGTGAAAGCAGATAGCATGAAGACGTTCAAAGAGTTGTATACAACAGAAAGTTTTAAGTAATGGGGTCCCACTGGTGTAAAACTCCCTCCCTTGTACAGTACATATAGGTAATCACATGTATGATTTGCCTGTGTCTGTGATTACAATATGTGTGCTCCTGGGAGAAAAGTTTACACTCGTGGTGTCCCGTCTTTTTATCATGTATATGTGTACCATGTCTTAACTCCTGGTATGCACACACACACACACACACACACACACACACACACACACACACACACACACACACACACACACACACACGCACATACACACACCCTGGTCTAAGCAAGATACCCATTTAACAACCAGCTATGAGGGAATGATGAACACCTGGGTTGGGTGGAGCCAGATTGCCACGCCTAGGATTCGAACCCATGCGGATCCGACCCCCGGGCTCGTCCGGGTACTCTCTCTCTCTCTCTCTCTCTCTCTCTCTCTCTCTCTCTCTCTCTCTCTCTCTCTCTCTCTCTCTCTCTTCGTACCGTAGTAAATTCTCTCTAGTTTAATCTTTTCATTGTGACCAACAGAGATGAAATAGATTATACTCTATAATCCTAACATCCCATTTTCGTCGCCCACCTACGATAACTTCAGAAGATTTACGAATAGTGAGAAAAATAAAAAAAATATAATACGACATTTAATGTTGTAAGTCTATACCCTTGCCAGAATCTACACATCAATAATAACTATATGATTATAAGAATAATTGTACAGAACTGTTGCTGTAATATTAAGTACCGTACGTAACGAGAGTAACTGTGTAATTGTGTAAAGTTACAATGATGCTTTCACGTAATTATATGTAATCACAACTGTAATCTATAGTTACGATTATAATCTCTGATTCTCACAGGATATTCTCCTTAACATTGCCGAGGGGAAACTCAGGTCACAGGTTAATCGCTTGTCCACCAACCCAATTAGTCAGGTACTACAGGAAATCCACCATTGTACCTATACTTTGGCTACGTTCAAATGTCACTTGATTATTATCCTCGTAGCTTTTATGGGTATATCTATCTATCATCTATCTCTTCAGGTGCCTTCGTTATGCAATCCAATGGCATTCCACTCTCTCTCTCTCTCAACCTTGAAGGTAATCAAATTCATGTTTTACTACTTGTGTTTTCTCTTCTCTATTTTTCAGCCACTCGTTCGAACAGCCAGAGGCAATCGTCAGGTCGTAAGCTATTAATCACTCTGTGTTATCTATGTTGCAAACGTGTGTATCATACCCTGCACCTATGTGTGTGTGTATTATATTTCCGTGTCGGTGAGAGGAATCAAAAGAAAATAAGATATACTATGGTGTTTCAGCTGTGTGTGTGTGTGTGGAGTGACAGACGCATTTTCTATATAGCTGTTACAGAGAATGTAAATGATGCGAGATGTGTTTCCTCTTGCGCCTCCGTAAGGGTAGTGAGGTTCATAAATGTGTTGATGTTTTGGGAGAGAAACATACAATTCTATGTTTCTCCTGTTGTGACTGAGTTGATTTTGGTGTTATTTTTTTCCCCTTCCTTTCCTTTCCCCCAAGAAAGGCCAGTGCCAGCCCTATGTGTGCTGTGTGTGTGTTTGGATTTATTGATACTGGCTTCTTCAAGTGATCTTATGTGACCTGTCGTGTAGAGAATAGTGTAAGAAAAAGGAAAAATCCCCTGTGTTGCCCTTGTTTCAATGCATAAATCTCTCAGTGTTGTAGCAATGAGAGATTTACCTTATTTCGCTCACTGTTTGTGTGTCATTCTTCTAAGTGTTTATGGTTTTTAAATCCTGTACTTTTGTTACTTCTACCATATATGTCTTGTCTTAATATATGTTATTATATGTGTTTTCTTTTCTTTTATTAACCTCTTACTTGTAGTACATAACTTACCTATGTTTACGTGTGGTGTCAGTGTTTTATAATTACGTTGGTTCACTGATTCATTTAATGTGTCATAGCTACAAAAGGCTTTCCAAGGTAAGAGGGTATTTCTTTATGCTTTTTTTTTTCATTAATCTAAATGTGAAAGTTCCTTCATCAACATCTGAAATTTCATTGCAGTGCTAATCGTGTCGTCTGCTAAGGAACACTAGGGTCATACGTAGTGTATGGGGTTTGTTGGGGGTGTGTTAACAAACGGCCTGTCACTAGGGAGCGGAGGATCTCACAAGTGGAAGGAAATAATGATGGCGATGGTGGTGCATGATTGGGTTAGGGAGATTCGGTAGGATCAGTGTGTTGTGTGCCCCATACTATTAGGAGGAGGAGGAGGAAGCGAGGATGATCTTGTTTGCTCTACCGTGAGTCTTTTTCCTAGTAGCCCCTATTGTGTGGTGGAGAAGGAGGAAGACCAGGCGGCGTTGGCATGAATGAGTCTGGGAAGGATGGGAGGAGTGTTGGTGTTCCTGAGTTTACATATGTAGGGAGTCGCAAGTGCCTTTGAGCAGAAGAGTGTTTGTAGGGATGACAGCTGGAAGATCTGATGGTCCTTGTCTTGTTCCTCAAACCTTAGATTATTTTGTTGTTCAGGATGATACCGAGAAGCTTGAAGTAGACCGAGCAACTTGTGGGTTTGTAGGGCAACGTGAGATAGTAAAGGGGGTAACAATGACTATATATTCTTGCGCTTGGCTGATGTTAAAGGGCGTTCCTAGAGGGGATGAGGAAATCGCAAAAGCCAACGCAGTTGCTAATGGAAGAGAAGTCGACGCCCCTCTGTGGAGCGGGTGCATCAGTCATGGCTATATGTACAAAGGAAACACATGGTGTTCCGTCACTGTCTGTCTGTGAGAGACCGCAACCGAGGGGATTGAATGCTGAAGATGGTCATCTCTGGAGGGGTCGAACCTGACGACGCTCGCTCTCTCTCTCTGAGGAAGTCCGCAAACCATAGAATGAAAAGGCTTCCCCGTAGCCCAGAGCTGATGAGTTCTGTTGACGGTTTATGTTACGGCAGACGAGGAGGTGGGTGTCTCCGGTGAAGTCAACAAGGGTGTGTGAGAGAGAGAGAGAGAGAGGAACAGACACTCACGTGTTTTGAGGACGTGTATAAAGGAAATCCAGGAAGCGCGCGAGGCAATGGAAGGTAGGATGAGGCCTTCATATCCCTTAAACTCCTCACGGTTTGTGGGTCTGTTGGCAATGGGTCGTCACTCATCGAAAGATGGAGTCTTTCTCAACATCAAGGCACTGAGGGAGGGAAGTCCTCCAGTCATAAGAGGCATTTTGACTGCTGGAGAAGCACTGATGATGGAATGAGTGGGATTTGATTAGGGGTCCGGGCTGTAGAGAGCCACTAGGCTTAATGGAATGCACCACATACACAAATAATATATATATATATATATATATATATATATATATATATATATATATATATATATATTATTTGTTTGTGTGCGTGTGTGTGTGTGGTGTGTGTGTGTGTGTGTTGTGCGTGTTTAATTCACCAGTTCACGTCTATTCGTGCTTCAACCCGCGTCTGAACCATCCAGGGTAACTTTTCCATCATTTCAACTTTGCTACGAGAAAGAAGAGATTTAATTACAGAACTCTGGCAAGAATTTTACTGGGGGAAGTCTGAGCAACGTTTGATATGAACACCTTCCGCCTACTTGATTGGAAGGGAGTGGGTGAATGTTCTTGTTAATGAAAAACCTCTATCCCGTCAATGAAGAACCGCTTTCCTGTAAATGAATAGCCTCTTTCCTGTAAATGAAGAATCTCTTTCTTATAAATGAAGAATCTCTTTCTTGTAAATGAAGAATCTCTTGTAAATGAAGAATCTCTTTCTTGTAAATGATGAGCCTCTTCTTGTAAATGATGAGCCTGTATCTTGTAAATGATGAGAGTCATTTATGTCAATGAAGAACTTCCTTCTTACTGTAAATGTGTAGATCCTCTTTCTTGTAAATAGAATAGCCTCTTTCTTGTAAATGAAGGACACCTCTCATGTAAATGAAGAACATTCTACTGAGCATCTCCCTATATTTCAAGACAGCCCAGACACGAGCTACAAACGCTCATGGGTGTGAAATAGATGTTTCTCACATATCTATCCCACTTACAAGTGCATCTACATTCGCATTCACGGTTTCTCACAAAACTTTCCGAACGCGGTTACGATAGGCAAAGCAAGATGGATGTATTACGATTATTACATTTTTCTTTTTCCTTTTTTTTTTTTTTTACAAACTATTAATCACATTTATTTCTTGGTTTTTCAGC